>NC_083344.1:119399794-119487019 GCF_019175385.1 Lycium barbarum | reverse complement strand
CAGACAGACTTCCGTGCGAAAGACAGAACGGCAAAAATGATTCTTGTATTTTTCCTAAACTTCGTCAAGCCTATCCGCTTGAAAAGAGTTGTATACGATAAGTTTGAGTCTTATATCTTATTCGCGAGATTTCTTAGGACAGAATACATTAGAAAAGTCAATATGATCTGTGACTGGATTACTGATAGGTGAAGTAGGAATAGAAGAACTAGATGGAGTTGGATAAGGGATCTCAAGAGTACCATCAGAAAAAACAGAAATATCCATTGAAGGTATATTTATGATGTTAGGATAAGAGAGTGTTGTTGAAGGATCTTTACTAAGATGTGTGGCAAATGGATAACTATGTTCAAAAAAACTGCACATCTCTGGACACCAACATCTTTTTGTCATTCAAATTTAATAGTTTATATCCCTTTTGGCCATTAGGATATCCCATAAACACACATGGCACTTCCCTTCGTTCAAACTTGCCTCTGTTACTTGCCAAAGTTGAGGCATATGCAAGGCATCCAAAGCATTTTAGGTAATCATAGGCCGGTAACTTGCCAAACAGAACCTCATAAGGTGTCTTATCTTTCAAGACTTTTGTTGGCATCCTGTTTATCAAATAAGCTGCAGTCATGATGCATTCTCCCCAATAGATGATAGGTACCTTATATTGAAAAAGCAAGGCTCTTGCAATCTCAAGAAGATGCCTATGCTTCCTCTCAACAACTCCGTTTTGTTGAGGTGTGGCAATATATGATGTTTGATGTATGACTCCTTCAGATTTAAGAAAACTTGAAGCATATTGCTCTTCCCTAGTTCCATAGCATTGTCGGATCTTATTGTCTGTACCTTTGTTTTGAATTGTCTCTCCACCATTTTTAAGAAATTTTGCACCACTATAAAAGCATTTCCCTTGTTACTGAGTAAACATGTCCAGGTTGCTCTACTAAAATCATCCACTATGGTGATAAAATATCTGTAGTTATTATATGTGGGAACCATATAGGGTCCCCAAGTATCAATATGAATCAAACTAAAAATAGATTTAGTAGAGATTTGACTCAAAGAGAAGGATAATCTTGATTGCTTAGCCAAAGGACAAATTTCACAGAACCAATCAAAACTGGAAAGTGTAGAAATGAAACTTAAACTTTTCATTGATGAAATGGGCAAATGCCCTAGTCTGTTATGCCACAGTCTTACATTAGATATTGCACTAGTACAAACAGGGACAAAATTTGAAACTGAACTAGAGACTACAAAACTCTTATTCTCTAAGAAAGGTAAAGAAACATTTGAACTAGGCAGCAGACTTGGCTTGACACTCTTAGGCTTAATGAGGTAGAGTCCCTCTGAAGATTCACCAAAAACTTGTCCCCTCTTCATCAAAGGGGCCTGCAAGTAACAACCAATAGTTGTAAAGAAGAGCGTACAAGTAAGTTGGTGACAGAACTTATGAACTGAGAATAGACTGTACCTAAAGCTAGGCACATGAAGAACATTTTTTAAAACAATGTTGAGAAGAATATTAACCTGACCTATATGAGTGACTGTTATCTTATGAAAATTGGGCAAATTTATACTTAGAGGCTTATCAAGAGGCATTAGAGATAGGAAAACATTAGCATCAAAACACATGTGCTCAGATGCTCCTGAGTCAATGATCCAGGAGTTAGTGTTGAAAGCTGAGAAACTTGTGCTAAAGTATTTAGGAACAGTACCAGCTATGGCATTAGCATTAAACTCAGATGTTCCTGATGTTCCTGCCACATCTCCTAGCTTTGCTTGCTGAATCATCTGCTTGATTTGACTGTATTGATCATCACTAAACTGCTTGGCATAGCCTCCAAGATACTGGGTATTTGCAGGGGTGTGCATCTTGTTTGTCTCCTCAAAACCTTCCTCCGCTTTTACACCATTTCCTCTGACCTTAGTGACCTGAAAGTCCTCAGGAAAACCAATAAGCCTCTAGCAATCTTCCACATAATGTCCTGTCTTTTTGCAGTAAGTGCAAGTAGCATTGGGATTGTATTTTGATTTCTTGACTTTGAAGACTGGTCCATTAGGATTACCTGCCCTTTGGAAGGTGTTTCCACTTCTCTGATTGTTTCCTCCTTGCCTTTGATAGTTTCGAACATTCTTTTGTTGTGGCCTGAAGTTTCTCTGTGGTACTTGTGCTTGCCTATTGACCATAAAAGTTAAAGAGTCACTTGAAACTTGGGGATTCACATACACTTCCCTTTGATTTTCATCCTGTAAAAGAAGTGAGTAGGCATGGTTGATGTTAGTAAGAAGGTTTAACATATGTATATTTCCTCTTGCTTGTGAGTAGACATTATTCAATCCCATAAGGAATTGAATGAGTCTCTCATCTTTAAGTGATTTCTGTAGTTTATGTCTCCCTTCACAAATGCACAAACAACTACACTTGACATTTTCATTCTATGACTCAATTTCATCCCATAGCCTTTTTAATTTAGTAAAGTATCCAGCAACATTAGATGTTCCTTGTACTAAACCACTTAGTTGCTTTTGTACATGATAAAGTTTGGCCCCATTAGACTGGCCAAATCTGTGCTCCAAACTGACCCATAACTCTTTGGCAGTTCTTGAATAAATGACACTGTCTCCTATTTCCTTTGACAGAGAGTTGAGCAACCAGGAGGTTACCATATCATTACACCTGCTCCAAAGTTGATGGTCTGCAAAATCTGTTGAAGGAGCAACATTTGATCCTGAGATGAAACCCAGCTTGTTTTTAGCAGACAAGGCTATGAGAATTGTTCTCTTCCAATCTTGGTAACCCTTGCCATCAAAAGGGTTATTGATAAGGGCCATTCCTGGAGAGTCAGAAGAGTGAAGAAAATAGGGGTGATAAGCATCTATGGTGCTTCTGCTGGTATTGATCTGGGCATTTCCTGTGTTTCCAGTGTGATTAGAAGAATCAGTTGTTTCAATGTTTTGGGTATTTGCCATTGTGATGAATTGATCACAGTATCAGGGATTTAGCAGAAGAATTGTCGAACCTTGCTCTGATACCATAAAAGGATACTGTGTAGAGAATTTTCTTCTAGTGTATTCATTGAAATAGGAACATGTATATATACAAGTGTATTAAAAAAAATAGAAAACTAATTATTCCTATACATTTTGTCTATCTCCTATTGGCTAGTACTATAACAGATTTCACTCTACTCATTGCTAGGAAATTTCCTATATGTACAGTTGTACTAAATCAATGGCCAGATTTATTTTGTCAACTTTCAATGGCTCTTATTGATTTAATTCCATTTCTCCTCTGTTGGGTTTTCTGGGCTGAATCTTGCTTCTGCCGCCCCTCTTATTTCGTTGGGCCCAATCTTTGCATTGTTTTGGTAAGCCCAAACTTTCTAGTTGTTGTTGTGAGCCCAACGAAGACAAGTCCATATGATTATTACTTGACATTCCACTTTTGGTTATAAAGTCTTCTTCCTCAAATCCTTCATCAACTTTTGATGACAATCTCTTTAGTAATTTAACAAATACACCCAAGACCACCGTGAAAAATAGCTAAGAAACCTATCATGGATACACATAGCCATCTTTCTCCGCCATGAAAACTCCATAAAGAAAAACATAAAAACAGAGGAGCTCCATGCCCAACTGATTCTCCCACCAAGCTCTATAGATGATGGGAATGGATTGCTCATGATTGAGCCAGAAATGGGTCGGACTTGTCCAGCTTTTACTTCCTTGCAATGGCCAACGAGATAGGCATCTGGATACAAGCATATCTCTAGAGATCATTGCCGACATAATGATGGCTAAGTCGGGTAAAATATTAAAACTGGGCTAAAACAGGTACTTAATTTTTCCTAATTATCATAGAGTGTAGAAATCCCAACTAAATTCTGAAAGATGAATATTTGAATTGTGGTGGTCCTTTTATATTAAACACCCATTTTAATTGATCGTATCGTAATCGTCAACGCATCCCATATTGAAAAATAACTCGGAATAAACGAAGTATGGTTGACCCATTTATATTAAATCCGTTTTACTCTGGGTATAGGGAAAAAAGCACGTTGAGCCATTTGGGTTGACACAAATGGGTGTTTTATATATCTCAATATGGTCTTGGTGCCACATTTTTTTTTTTTTTTGGCAGTAAACTGTAAAATATTATTACCACCTACAAAACCGTTCCAATACAAACAAAGCCGAACAAATATCAAAACTAAAAGAGTACCCACCTCTCCTACCACCTTCTAGGAAGGGTACAGGAGAAATAGGCCTCAAACCTAAGGACGGTCCCAAAATTTTATATAAGAAAATAGTTAATATTTAAAGTGGATTTTCTGGTGACTTTTTTTGGCATATATGACGTTTTAAAAAATAAATTAATACGTAGTTAAGTGATTTTGTCGATACAAAATTTAAAAAAAAATGATTTTACTAGATAAATTCATTAAGTTGAGTTACCTTTTGAGATATTTACTTCGATTAGAGACGCATGTTATATTCTAAATTTATTGGCTAAAATTTAATTAACTAAAATAAACTCTAATCATGATTAGAATAATTAATTACTTTCATATATTTGCTCCTAAAATATTTTTTACAATCCTACAACTTTAGTTGTACATTATATTCTCCCTGTATATATTCGAAAAAATGTTCTTACTTGCCATGAGTAAATTTTTGTCGTGTATCATCCTCTTTTTTGGGGGGCGCGGGGGAGGGGGGTTCTCTTCTTACTTGCCTCAAGTAAACATTTCTTTTAGGGTGTGTTTTTTTAGAAAATGATTCCTCGGAAAATAAGTGATTTTCCTCCTTATTTAGTTAGTTGTGTTTGATTGGATGTGGAACATATTCTTTTAGTGCTTGATTTGATGGAAATATCAATTCAACCCCCTAACCACACGCACCTTCAACCCCCCAACTCATAACCTCTCACCTCCTATTCCTCCCCCCCCCCCCCCCCCCACCTCCACCCTGCATTTTGAAACAGATACTACTTTCACAAAGTGGTTATTTTTATAAGATAACCAATGTGTGCATACCTTTGCAAGTGACCTTTTTCTAAGACAACAAAAAAATAAATACTTTGCACTTTGAAAGATAACCCAAAAAGTGACTAAGTTTGTAAACTAATTAATTTTTTAAAAATGACACATAAAATGGTTATTTTCGTAAATTGACCATTTTTTGATAAGTGACATAAAATGACGATTTTGCAAAAATGTATTTTTTGCAGAATGAGCGAAAATGCAAATTTGCAAAAATAGCTACCCTTTTATCACTTTTCAAAAGTAGTTTGGGTGGTGTAGTGGTGGTTTAAGGGGGTGGTGAATGGGGTGGGGAGTGGGGTCAGGGGTAGCAGGGTGTGGGAAGGTCGATGGGTAGGGGGTTGGGCTGTTGGGTGGGTAGGGAGGAGTCTATAAACTTGTAAGGTTATTTGTGGAACTTGTTTCCCTACTTCCATTAGGGAAATCATTTTCCTCATTTGCAAGGAACTTGTTTTTTTAAAAAAAAAAAATATATATATTTTTCAAGACGTTTTGACCAACCAAACATAAGAAAATTAAAAAAAAAATTCCTCCGTACCAAACACACTCTTAATCTTTGACGGTCGCGTCAATTCTTCTAGGAGTAAAATTTCATCCGCAAGCAGGTGGAGTTAGGGGCGGATCCACCCTAAAGGGTGGGGGTGGCATGGCACCCCCTAGATTAATAAATTTTTTTATATACTTATGTTGAAATTTGCTTAAATTAGGTTAAATATTTGATTCTGCCACCCCTGGTCTTAAATTAGAGAAAGGTGTCACGGCTGGTATACACAAGTTTGAATCTATCTTGAACATTTTTTTACTCCCGTTTTTCTTTGTGCTTTTTACTTACTTTGTACTAGTAATTCCCTTTTCGGCTCTCCCAATTTTCTATTTTTTTAATCATTTATATTTCCTTTCCTCTTTTCTATTATTTTATTTGTGATCTCTAGCGAGAACATACAAATAGAAACTTCAAAATCCCTTAAATTAAGTATTTCTCTTAATCTCAAATATGTGAGTATTTAAATTGAAAAACTTGGGTCTCAATGGAAATTTTGGATTGAGATCAAAATTCATTTTTTTTTATAATTTCTTTTGTTTATTCTCCTTCCGTCCATGTTTACCTGTCTATATTTGACTTGGACACACTTAATAAGCAAAAACAACAAAAAAATGAGAAATGAATTGGAGTGCTTAATAATAAGGGTAGAATAGGTATAAAATGATAAATTATGTCTTGGTTTTTCAAACTATATAACTTACAAGTAAATGTAGACATATATTTTTAGTATAATGGACAAATAAAAATGAACGGAGGGAGTGTATTATAAAAATTTATGCTATTGTATAATTGTTAAATTCAATTTAAATCACTTTACTAGTTAAATTGTGATGAAAATTTTGTAAGCACTGCTTAGGAAAACGTGAAATTTATGATTTATTCTTTAGAACTTGTAGTTTACCTAATTCTATATTTACTTATGGGATGTATTTAACTATTGAAGAGTTTTTCTATTATTTTTCTTATTTTGATTGGCATAATTCCTTTATTGAAGATGTTGTTTTACTTGTGCAAATTCATTTTTTAATATATATAAGAGATGCAAGTCCCTTGGTGAAAATATTGATTTTACTTTTGTTGTTAATGAGTGTGATTCCGTGTTTAAGATGCTAATTATGTTTGTTTCTTGATTTAACCCGAATAAATTAAAAAGAGATGAACCCGACCCGAATACACGTTCCTACCAAGATGTACATTGAAGAAAATTGTGGCACCCGCCACCTTCAAATCCTAGATTCGCCTCTGGGCGGAGTATTTCACCTCTATAAAAAATTGTTTTTAGCCTAATTTGGATGCTTTGGAAAAGAATCCCCATGTTTAAAGACAGGTAGAATAAAATTGGATCCAACCTCCAAAATAAATAAATAAATTTGGATCCTCCTGGTTAAATTTTTTTTACTAGAGTTTGTATTTATTTTTTTCTGCAGTCGTGCATATACGGCATATCTAATGTAGCAATCAGATACATGAATATTCGAACAATTTAAATGGTAATATAATTTTAAAAAAAAATAAGTAGCTAGAATTGTGGGATTGCCACATATCTTGGGAGCAAATATATAAAGTATCTATTATCCTAATCATGATTAAAGCTTAACTTTAATTTACTATATGTCAACCATTGATTTAAAATTATAATATGTGTCTCTCATCCAAATAAGAGGTTGCGGAAAATGGAGAGGAGTTAAATCTAGTATTTTCTATGTTCGGCTAATCTAAGCTATCCACAACGCCAGGAATCATTGTTTTTTTTTTTCAAATTATTCCAGCAAACAATTACATCTTAATTAATCTTACATAAGAAGAAGAAAAATGTACTGTAGTAGCTATTCGTTGCAAATAATAAGCGATTCTGCTCAGTATTTCATTCGTTTTATGGCTAAACCTCTCTATAACAGTTTGGATGTGAATATGCTAAATTGAGATGACTGGTTAATTAAGACAGGAAAAAAGAAGGCTATGTTTTGCAAAGCACATATGGTTGTAGCATGCAAATATGCTTCTAACTGGATTATATCTATCAAAAGAAACGCATAGGACAAGAAGAATAAAACAGTAAAAGCTTTTCTTATTTGGCTAATGCCTTGTTGCAAGTTCCATAGAAACTGGAAGTGAATTCCAATTATATATTTTGAAAGGAAAATCAAAGTACCTCAACTTTTATTGTTCCTTTATATTTTCGGTCCATGAAATTTTAATTCTTCAATTTATGCTTTCAGTAGTTTCTGCAATTTGACCTTGAGGAGGCCGCTGATGCCCACAAAGACACAATGGAGCACTGCAGTAATAGACAGGGACTTTACATAAATCTGCACAATCTGCGTCTGAAGAGCAACAACACTCGGGAATGTCAACTGCTTCGGCCTTTGGGGAAACACCTGTAATATTAAACGTCATAATTTATTATTAACAATACACACGCTCACTACTAAAAAAAGTGTCAAAACCAAACCAACCCAAAAATCGACCTCACAGGCAGGTCGGTAAAACCTTGGTTGCTTTTTGAAAGCGGCCTCAGGAGGTCGCAAAATACTGACCTCGTGAAGTAGGTTTTTCTTTAAAAAAAAAAATGAAAAAACCAACATCAAGAGGTTGGTTCTAAAATCACCCAATTATAAATGCACCATCCTGGAAATGGATTACCGTCTTGACCATGGTAGGATACATTTCTACCACTAGATCAACCTTGTTGGTGTAAGACTTCCGTTTTTTAAAATTTAGCGCAAATATTCAAATATACCTTTCAACTTTGCGATTTAAAATAAATATACCCCTTGTAAAGAAGTTGGTGCATACATACCCCTGTAGTTACACAAATAGTGCAAATATACCCTTGTCATTGTAGAATTTTAAAAAAAAAAATTAGCTTATTTTTTAATTAAAAAAACGTCACCTGGCTTAAAAGGAAAATAAGTCTGCCCATTTATTTTTAGTAGACTTATCTTTTAAAATCCACATGATAATTTTTTTTCCAGTGGATCGGGTCTGATTTATTTAAAAAAATGTCTGCATGACTTTAAAAAAAATAAGTTTACCCATTTTTTAAAGCCATGTGCCATTTTGTTTAATTAAAAACAAGCTAAATATTTTTTTACAAAAATTTTGTCAGCGAAAAGGCTATATGCACAATTTGTGTAACAACAGGCCTATATATGCACCACTTTTTAACAAAGAGTATATCTGTTCTAAATCGCAAAGTTGAGGGGTATATTTCCACATTTTCACTTTAATTTATTGTCTTCAAGAAAACATTCACGAAAAAGACCGACCTCCAAAGATTGGTTTGTTTAGTTTTTTATTTCTTAAAAAACCGACCTATTTTGCAAAAAAAAATTAATAATAAAAATAAAACAGCGCTCCGGAGGTGGATTTTTCAAAATAATTTTTTAAAAATATTTAAATCGACCTCGGGAGGTCAGCATTTCCCAAAATATGAAAAAAGATCCGGTTTAAAGAAAACCAACCTCCGAAGGTCATCGGTCATCTTTTAACTTTTCCGATTTTTATAGCAAAAAAAATTAATCTGTGGTGATCGATTTTGTTAAAATCTATTTTTTCTAACCTATTTTTCGGTCGATTTGTTACTTCTTTTAGCAGCGGCTTTTACCTTAGTATACAAATAGCTAAATAAATTTCATATCCAAGCACAAGAAACTTTATAAAATGAACTTCGAAAAAATTACTGAAATTTCAAATCAAGTAAAAGACTTACAGAGTCCTATCATCATAAAGATGAGAAGAAAAGCCAACACTTTGGAAGTCATATCTTAATATCTGGTGTAACGCTCAATAAGCTACTTGAAAGTAATTTGTGTAGGTGTTTGATGATGATGTTTATTTGCTTTGTGTCCTATTTATAGCCTAATTTAGCCAACAAATTAAGAAAAATAATATTTGTGAATCTTGTAACAGATTCTTCTCCCATTTATTTCCTTCATTTATTTACTTTGCATGCCTAACTTTATTTTCGTTACTTTCCATGTATATCTTCTTCTCTTTTATTTTATTCTTTATTAATTTGTTTTCACACATGCCGTTGTTTTATTTACTTTCCATGTAGATACTCTTTCTTTCTTTATTTATTTGCGAAATTTCCTATGAGCCTGTTTGGAAAGCCACCTCATAATTGGAATTAGCATAATTACTACTCTAGTAATTACACAGCCTAGTAATTACACAGTATTGTAATTATAACGATCTGTTTATTTATCAGAATGTAATTACAGTGTAATTACAAGCATGTTGTTTAGTTGCACATGTGTAATTACACATTTAGTTTAATTTAAAAATAAATTTAATTATAAAAAATTAAAATTAATATTTAAAAAATATGTGCATATACAAATGATATTAAACTAGTTATTTAATAATACATTGTTTCTTGAAAATATGTTAATTAATAATCATATATTTGTAACTAATAATGTAAAAAATAATTGATATATAATTTAAAATTAATAATATTTTAATTTTATTTGATTATAAAACTTAAAAAGGCATACCTTTTTCTGTGAGAAAATCATGAATGTTTGACAAAAAAAGAATATTTATAAATATAATGCCATAGCATTATTCAAAATTTTGACAATAGTTCTATCAACTGTAAAAGAAAAATATACATCATGTAATGTGAAATAACAAGTCAATAGTACTAAAACAAATATTTTTAAAATCAAAAATATAACCTAAATTCAAAATCCAAAAGATTTTTTTTTTTAACATAATACTCTTATGTCAAATTCCAACGTTATATAAGTAAATACTCCTTTAATTCAAAAGAAAGGGAAAATATAAGTCTATAACCTCATTCACAATGAAATTCTACTTTAATAACGTCACTCATTATATGCCAAGTTTGTTAATGACTCATTCTTTCTAATATTAAGAGATGTAGTTTCAAAAATTAGAATACTAACATGGTTATGCTAAATGAATAAAATAAAAAACTAAAAAGATACGAGCAATTACATGAAAACACAAGAAGTAAAAGTTCGGAATGAGAAAGGAAATTAATGAAATATGAATACTTTAAAAAATATTTTCAAAAATAAAATAATTAAAAAGTAAAAATAAAAATAAAATTAAACAATAGAAATAAGAAATAGAAAAGAAAAGGAATTAAAATAAAATAAAAAAGAAATTAAATAATAGAAATAAAAAATAAATTAAAAAGGGAAAGAAATAAAATTAAAAAAAAAACTAAAAAGTAACCCTATAATTACAGGATGTAATTACACTTAATTTTTAGCTCCCCCCCCCCCCCCCCCCTCTCCCCCCCGGAGAGCTGAAGAGTGGAATTACACCCAGTGCCCACATGACTATATAATTACCTGCTCAAACTGTGTAATTACATTCAATTCCAATCAATGTTTTAAAAGGCGGGGGCGCTTTACATACGCCTCGAGGCACGGGGCGTAAGTCCCATGGGTATTTAATTTTTAATATTTCTTAAAATAATATAATTACAATAAATATTTTTAAATAGGTAAAATTAAATAAAAAAATAAAAAAAAATGTAAATAAATGATATATATATATATATATATATATATGTGTGTGGGGGGGGGGGGGGGGGGGGGGCGCACATCCTCACAAAAAAATGATCAAAGCAATCCATTATACACCGCTTATAACTTGTAATTATATATAACATAATTTTACAAGTATAAACAATACAATGAAATAAAAGCTATTATGAAATGCAAATCAATTCTAACATTTTAACTTTCAAACATGGAAAAAAACATAATTTCTTAAAACACTATTACTATCATACTATTCATTTTATCTTCCTATAAGCAAATAATCAATAAAATTTATCAATATTACAATTAAAACATAACTTCTTCATGAACAAAAAATAAAATTATATGATAATTCTGATACATAGGACTTACGACCAATGACAAGTGAAAATGTACAATTCCACTATGTGTTTTTTTTTTTTTTAAATAAGTGATATTCATCCTCACGACGTTCTCAAATAGTAAATATCCAATACTACGACTTGTTATATGAGTTACACCCAATCTTCTATTTCTATAGATGAAAAACTATTAAGTATCATTATTTTGTTAAACAATTATGAGGGAGAATGATTTTAATTAAGGAATTTAAAATATAATTTGTGTAAGAACTGTTAGGCGAGCCCTGGGCGTTGGGCGTTAGGCGTATTTAGGGCGTACGGTTGGGCGCTTAGGGCGTAAGCCTCATAGGAACTAAGCCCCGCACGTTAGCCCCAGGGCATTTTGCCACTGCCCTGCCCCTAGGCGAGCCTCGGGGCAAGTCCTGACACTACCTTTTAAAATAATGATTCCAATTACCTGGGTGGATTTCCAAACATGCGCTCTGTGTTTCTATGGGGTAAAAATTAAAGACAGCTCCGTAATATTTTCTATTTTCACCTGTTACTCTTAAAATTCAGTAAGACTAAAATGATCATTTTATTAATAAATTAAGGACTATCTCGATTACATGATGATATATACTTTTTCCGTTTCAATTTATGTAAACCTATTTTTTTTTTATTAATTCGTGTAGAAAAGAATGGTCTTTTTCTATATTTGGAACAATTGGCCTTTATGTAATGATTTATAACCACACAATATATGTGACTCATTCAACCGCATAAATTTTAAAGTTCTCTTCTTTTTAAAGTTTTATGCCCAGTTAAATAGGTTCACATAAATTAAAAGAGAGGAAATAGATTGCGTAATATTTACAAATAAGTAAAGTAATTTTTTTTTCATAAGCACCGTGTAAACAAAGTGTAAAGGGCTAAGCCGGGAGGGGGGGGGGGGGGGCTTGGATTGATTTATTTCAACTGGTTATTGGGTTTTAAGCTCTTTTCATTTTTTGTGATGTTTCGATAAGATAAAAATATTATATTTTTAAACACTTACTTTTAGATCAAAAAATATTAAAAAAACCAAAAGTCAAAAATCTGAATATTCCAAAGGGAATTTTACACTGTATGCTAATTATGGCAAAATATTTACCCATTTTAGCTCATCTTTTTTCAATTACCCGCTATAGCCATTTTTTTCCTCTTCAGATTTTTACTAGTCTTATACATTATTATACACTTTTATACAAGGTTTATACATTATTTATCTTAGATGTATAAAATTATATATTTGTATATAAATTTTTATACAAGGTGTATACATTGTCTACAGTAGGTGTATAAAGTTATATATTATTGTATAAAGGTGAATATTCAAGTTGTGTCATGAAATATTGGGTTGTAGGTTTGTAATTTGAAAATGGACTATGATTATGTAATTTTGACCCATAAATTATTTATAACTGAAATTTTCCCTATTCCAAACTCATCTGATCCAAACGCCCTCAAAACTTTTTTTCTCTATACACCAGTTTTCCTTTTTTCTAATTTATCTACTCTTTCGAAGCTTCAGTAAACTGATCTCCTTATATATATACTTGTTGCTAAATTAGGGTTTAATCAAGGGAGAATTAAGCTCTGTGTCTACTTGGAAAGAATATTTACCTGACTTAGCTCAGTTTTTTCCTTAATTACCCAGTTTAGCTAAGTGTTCTCTTTAACCTCTCTTATACAGTATCATACACTTATGTATATAAAAGGTCAGGTAAATAATATTTACCCCGTTTGGCCCAGTTTTCCTTTAATTACCTGATTTAGTCCAGTTTTTTCTTAAACACTTCTTATACACTATTATACACTTTTAAACAAGGTGCACACTTTATTTACCGTAAGTGTATAATGTTGTATACCGTGTGTATAAGCACAGTTGCAAGAAAAATAAGTTGGTTATGCAAATGTGAACTGAAAATATGGCTATGTAGGTGTAATACATTATGTTGGTTTGTATATTTTTGTAAAAATCTCATTTAATCAATGATATAGGTTACGTCTGGTGACACTTTGTACAAATCAGCAAAGAGATTTGAGATTTGAACTTATCTCCGGAGCTGTTGAAGGGATTATATGTAGAGATAAGTTTGAGCGTCCCAGCAAAATTCAAGAAAAATGATTTGAACGCCACGGTTCCTGAATTTTCCTGAATTAGTTTGCCTATAACTCTTTGATCAGGAAAAAATCAAAAAAATGATTTTGTATGCCACCGTTCAAGAATCTAATTGGTTCTGGTAAAACTACTTGCTTTGTGCTTGGGATGTTGAGTCGGATTGATCCAAAGCTAGCTACCTCTCAAGTCTATGTATTCGGCGCCT
Organism: Lycium barbarum; assembly: GCF_019175385.1. Taxonomy (NCBI): domain Eukaryota; kingdom Viridiplantae; phylum Streptophyta; class Magnoliopsida; order Solanales; family Solanaceae; genus Lycium; species Lycium barbarum. The sequence continues at coordinate 119,473,222 of NC_083344.1, read as the reverse complement.
CTCCCGATTGCTTGATGATAGGCGCGTGATACGATAAAAGACCCTGGGAAAAAGCAATGAAAAGCCATGGTAGAGCCTCGGATCGGAGCCGTCCCAAGCGAAGATCGGCACTCGAAGCAGCCCGAAAAAGGGAAAGCCGTAGAGACGGCAGACTCGCCAGTCAGGCACAGCGTGAGGCTGACTACTCTATAGTAGATCGGGAGGTTACAATTCCTGTTTCAATTTCCTGGAGTGAATGCAGTAAGTGCAGACGGTGGATCAGGTGTGAACAACAACCAAAGGCATCTTGGGGATCGGCAATAGCTAAACATTGTGGCATCCTTCCTCCTTATTTCCTGATTTCAATTAGATTAATGTGCGCTCGTATGGGAGTAGAAGCCACTTCTGTATTTGTCCAACCAGAGAATTGGCTATTCAGGTCCGATATAAATACTAGTACTACCTTTGTTTTGTTCTTAATTTTTGGTTTCTGAATAATGGTGGTGTAATGGTGTCCATATTGTGTTGCTGTGTGGAATTTAAGCTAACATCTAGCTGAAAACTTACCTAAGCTAAGCTATACTAAGAGAGCTAAAAGATGATTTTCATTGATAAACTCTATTGTTGATTTCTTACAGCTATTGCTGAAAATGAAACAATAAATTAAAGCAGATTTGGAAATTTTCTCTCTGTTTTTCATTGTGCACAGTGTACGTATATATACATAGCAAAAGGAATCTACTCTAACAAACTTGTATAAGCTAACCTATTAAACTTTGCCACCTGTACAATATTATTCCCTATACAATGTGACTAAAATAAATGCAAAACTGAAATTAATTTATGTCTAATTTCTAATCCTTATTTTTGTATGTTGACAGGTGTCCCTTTTTCCCACTTCATCTTGCCGCGTATCTGGGTCTTTGAAAACACTGTGCAAGACCATTTCTTTCTTTTCTTTCAATTTTCTCTTTCTTTTCTCTTTTCTTTCAATCTTCTCTGTAAATTTGAGTTTGTGGAAGATGATGAAATTCCAACACCCCCCTCAAGGTGGAGGGGAGCTGTGCGACACCCAACTTGCGAAGAACACAGAAGTGCGAAGGTCTGGTCAACGGCTTGGTGAAGATATCGGCGAGTTGAGATGAAGAGAGAACAAAAGATAAAGAGATCAAGCCAGAGAGGTACTGTTGGCGAACGAAATGGCAATCTAATTCGACATGCTTGGTTCGTTCGTGAAAAACTGGGTTTTTCACGATGTGGATCGCCGATTGACTGTCGGAATGTAGTGGAACTGGCAACGACGGTGAAACGGAGAAATCATCAAGTAGACGGACCAACCAGGTTAGTTCCCCAACAACTCGTCGCATAGATCTATACTCCGCTTCAGCGGAGGATAAAGAAATTGATGGTTGTTTTTTCGATTTCCAACTAATAGGAGAACCCCCAAGAGTGATGTAAAACCCACTCACAGATCGACGAGAGTCAGGGTATGAACCTCAGTCCGAGTCACAAAAAGCCAAGAGATCGAGTGAAGGTGAACTGGAGAAGAAAAGTCCTTGGCTAGGAGCAAGTGTAAGATATCGAATGACCCGTAATGCAGCTAAGAAATGAGGAATACGAGGCTTGGACATGAATTGACTGAGATGATGAACGGCAAAAGACAGATCTGGGCGTGTGTGAGTTAGGAAATTTAATTTTCCTAACAGACGTCTGTAAACAGTGGGATCAAGAAGAAGGTCACCCTCATCAGATTTGAGCTTGTGAGTGGGATCTAGAGGAGAGTTGACAGCAGCAGAGGCTTGAGTTTCAAATTCAGCCAATAACTCCAAGGTGTATTTCTTTTGACACAAAATAATGCCTTGTGGTTCACGAATGACTTCCATGCCCAAAAGAAATGAACTTTCCCCAAGCCCTTTACTTTGAATTCAGAGTCCAAAAATTGCTTAAGGGAAGATAGTTCAGTAGGATTGTTGCCTGTCATTAATATGTCATCAACGTAAACTGCAACCAAAGAGATGAAATCCCTGTCCTTTTTATAAAAAAAAAGAGTAATCATTTAAGGAAGAAACATATCCTTTGAAGTTTAAGGCTACAATTAATCTTGAATACCACTGCCTTGATGCCTGTTTGAGACCATAGAGAGATTTCCTTAATCGACAAACCAAATTAGGATTAGGAGGCTGCATTCCAGGGGGAAACCTCATGTAAAATTCTTCATTTAATTCATCATGAAGAAAAGCGTTGTTTACATCTAGTTGATAGATGGCCAGTCTCTCTTGACTGTTACAGTAAACAAGCATCTGATAGTTATCATTTTAACCACTGGAGAAAAGGTCTCAGTATAGTCAATTCCCTCTATTTGCGAATCCCTTCTTATCACAAACCTAGCCTTGAGTCTTTATAAACTCCCATCTGACCTGTTTTTGACCTTGTAGACCCACTTGCATGCTAAAGCCTTATGTCCCATAGGTAGTTCCATAACATCCCAAGTCTTGTTGGCAATTAAAGCTTTAAATTCAGTGGACCTTGCCTGTTGCCAACCAGGGTGTAATACTGCTTGTTTATAACTTGTGGGTTCTGTGATGTTTGAAATAGAATTGAGTAGGTGCTGATTAGTCATAGAAAGGGCTGAGAAGGGTAGAGTTTGAGGATGAACAGCTGGGATAAAATAAGAAGTGAAGTTGGTAAGGAAGACAGCATTGTAATAATAATCTTTCAGATAAGATGGGGTGTGAGTTGGTCTGCCTGATTTAGTAGTAGATATTGTAGATAAAATATTTTGTGGAGGTGGAGGAATAGGAGAAGGGTGAGGAGTTGATTCTATAGCGGGAGGAGGAATAGGTGAAGGAGTGTTGTTAAGAGGGAGGACAGATGAAGGAGAGGATTGGTCAGAAATAGGGGATTCTACGATAGATGGTGAAATAGTAGGAGAAAAAGAGGGAGAATCAGGGAAGAGATCAGGATGTGAGACATCAAAGTCTGAAGAAGATTCTGAGGGTTGATATGATTATTGAGTGGGGTTAAAAATATGAGGAAAAATAGGTGGAGGACTAGAATGAGTAGAGAAAGGGAATGAATGTTCATGAAAGACTACATTTCTGGAAAATAAGATTTTCTTAGTGCTGAGGTCCATGATTTTGTAGCCTTTCTTTCCAGTGGGATAACCAAGAAAAATCCCTTTAATAGCTCTAGGTTCTAATTTTGATCTATGACTTGGAAAAGTTGAAACATAGCATAAACAACCAAAAGTTCTTAGAAACTCATAGGATGGTGGCTGATTATATAAGATTTCATATGGAGTTTTGAACTGTAGGACACTAGAAGGGAATCTATTTATTAAACTAGTAGCAGTGAGGAGATAATCTCCCCAAAAAGAAACAAGAACTTTTGATTGATACATTAAAGCTCTACAAGTTTCAAGAAGATGTCGATGCTTTCTTTCTACAATTCCGTTTTGTTGAGGTGTTCCTACACATGAAGTTTGATGTAAAATCCCTTGAGTTTTAAAAAATTCAGAGGTGCTATGACTGCTTCCTAATTCTAAGGCATTATCAGACCTAATGATTTTAACTTGAGTATTGAATTGTCTTTCTACCATTTTGAGGAAGGCTTTAAGAATGAAGAAAGCATTGCTTTTGGTAGTCAATAAGTAGGTCCAAGTTCCTCTACTATAATCATCTACAATGGTCAAGAAGTACTTAAATCCATCATAAGTAGCTGTTTTATAGGGTCCCCATGTGTCAATGTGAATGAGTTCAAAAATGGATTTGGTTTTAATAGAACTTGATTTATAAGGTAATCTTGCTTGTCTTGCTAAAGGACAAATATCACAAGGAAGTTCAGAATGACAATGAATAGAAGCAGAAACTGACTTGATATTTTTCATTGATGAATAGGGTAAGTGGCCCAATCTCTTGTGCCATAGAGTTACAGCAACTTGCTTAGCTACTACTGAATTGGAAAAAGGTAAACTAACATCTTTCTTAGGAACTGAAATAACAGAATTAAAAGTAGGAACAACATCATTTTTCTTAAAACTTGGAAAATTAAGAAGACTATGTTGTTGATGGCTGGACTTAGTGCTGGCAGATTTGAGTAGATAGAGACCTCCATGACATTCACCAAGAACCTGAGGCCTCTTCATGGAAGGGGCCTGAAAGACACAATTTGTGGAAGAGAACATTAGATGACATTTATATTGCTGACAAAGTCTGTTAACAGAGAGAAGATTATAATTAAAATCAGGAACTAAGAGCACATTTTCTAGAATAAGATCTGGTAAAACTTTGATACTCCCTTTGTGAGTGACTATAACCTTTTGTGAATTTGGTATATTAACACTTAAAGGTGTAAGAAAAGGAGTCAGATTAAAGAAGATTGAGGTGTCAAAAGCCATATGTTGGGTTTCCCCTGAGTCAATGATCCAGGAATTGAATTTAATATGAGCAAAACAAGATAGGATATGGTGTAAAAGATTAGTTATACCACAGCATATTACACTGTTGGCAACAACTTCTGCATCTGAATTTGTAGGACCTGATTGGCTAACTTTAACTTGTTGCAAAAGATGAACCAATTGACTGAACTGCTCCTGTGAAAATTGTTGATTGTTCCCTGCATAGTCATTGTGTTTCTCTTCAGCAATCACTGCATTACCATGTGCCAAAGTCTGATTTCTTCTTGTCTTTGTGAATTTAAAATCTGCAGGGAAGCCCACAATCCTATAACACTTGTCTATACTATGACCAGGTTTCTTGCAATGTGAGCAAATCAGGTTGTTCTTTCTTGCATCAAACTTCCCTTTCCCTCTTTGCTCATAGTTTCCATGTTTCTGGTTATACTGATCATAATTAGAAATTTTTTGAATGGGCTGATCATAGGGTGTATATTTGTGTTGGTTTATTGCCAAAAAAGAAGATGATTCACCAGGGTGCTGTTGATTTACATAGACCTCCCTTTGTTTTTCATCTTGAATTAAGATAGAATAGGCCACATTCACATTAGGGAGAGGTGAGATAATCAACATATTTCCTCTAACTGATGCATATGAATCATTTAGACCCATCAGAAAATGCATAAGTCTCTCATCTTGTATAGATTTGGTGAGTTTGTCCTTTCCTCCACAGCTGCAGTTACACCCACAGTTTATGTCAGCATTAAGAGTGTCTAATTCATCCCAAAGTTTCTTCAATTTGGTAAAATATGTTGCTATATCATTAGATCCCTGAACTAAATCACTCAGTTCCTTTTGGAGATTGTATAATTTAGCCCCATTTGATTGACCAAACCTTTCTTCAAGGTCTGTCCATAAAGCTTTAGCAGTTTTTGAGTATATCACACTATCAGAAATTTCTTTTGAAAGTGAATTTAAGAGCCAAGACAACACCATGTCATTACACCTGCTCCACAATTTGTGATCTATGAAATCAATAGCAGGTTCTTTACATGTGCCATCTATAAAAGCTATTTTATTTTTGGCTGATAAAGCAATGAGAACTGACCTACGCCAGCCTCCATACCCTTTGCCATCAAAAGTGAAGTTCACCAGATTCATACCAGGGAAATCTAATGAATGAAGATAATAGAGGTGACCGGAATCCATTAACTTGGATTCAGCCACCTTAGCTACCTCAGTTGATTCATTACTCATGATGGAATAAGAATCAAAGGAGTCTTAGCAGAAATTTAAAATTCAAGAAAAAATAAATAAATAATGAAATGTGAATTAAAACAGTGAAGAGAAGATCTGGAAATTAGCAGGATGTTTATCCCTGCTATGATACCATGCTGAAAATGAAACAATAAATTAAAGCAGATTTGGAAATTTTCTCTCTGTTTTTCATTGTGCACAGTGTACATATATAAACATAGCAAAAGGAATCTACTCTAACAAACTTGTATAAGCTAACTTATTAAACTTTGCCACCTGTACAATATTATTCCCTATACAATGTGACTAAAATAAATGCAAAACTGAAATTAATTTATGTCTAATTTCTAATCCCTATTTTTGTATGTTGACAGGTGTCCCTTTTTCCCACTTCATCTTGTCGCGTGTCTGGGTCTTTGAAAACACTGTGCAAGACCATTTCTTTCTTTTCTTTCAATCTTCTCTTTCTTTTCTATTTTCTTTCAATCTTCTCTGTAAATTTGAGTTTGTGGAAGATGATGAAATTCCAACAGCTATTGTTGGCTGCTGTTTGTTTGCTTGTTACAGGCTGTTGTTTGTTTGCTCGTTAGAGGCTGCTTGCTGGCCTTATTTGGATGAAGTTTGCACTCTAGTGGTTATATGGTGGAGGCATTTTAAAACATCTTATCAAAAATCCTAAATATGTTAGCAGGCAGCAGCAGTACTCTAGTCTCTATGGCCCTTGCAAATGGTAAGGGAAACCATGGACTCTGCATTGCAGCAGCAGTAATTCTCAATGAGGCCCCTACCCAAAAAACCCAACTGAACCGAACTAATTCAGTTTGGTGTTCGGTATACATTTCTAAAAAATCGAAAACCAAATAACCAAACCGAAGATAACCGAAGAATCGAACGCCTACCCCTAGCTAACATTTAGACAATCCTAAAAGCTATTGCAATCTGTCTACATGTTAATTTGGTGGTTAATTATGATCTCCCTGTGAGACATGAGAGTCCATCAGAGCCAGATCATGAGGTATACTTGCATCGGATTTGTAGAGCAGGGCGTTTTGGCCGCAAAGATAATATGTGGCCCCCCTTTTATGCATACTTCCCTGCTGGTTTCAGTCTCACTCTGCTTATCTCTCACATATGTTTTGTTATTATGATAAAATGCTATTACAAAGTATTTATCTCAGCAAAAGAGAGTTGCATAGCGTCCGTCATAAAAGAGTGCATGTAAAGTGTTTGGTGCATTTCTCGAGCATTAAAAACTACATATGATATATAAGAAGATGAAGAAATGAACGAAATAGACTTGAACATAATTACCCTATCAATAATTACCTTTGGATGTATATTTAGCCTGAAAGTTATGAGAACTTTGGTCTTGAAAAAGGGAATTTAGTCTTAAGAATTAATTGAACCGTTGTAATCATTTTAGGAGCTGACACGGTGAGATCCCCTTGAGAACACAAAGATACGTGGGGAAAAAAGCACTTCAAAATATTATTCTGAAATTTTTTAGGCTGCTTTTGTTAGTATGAAAATTCTCTGGGTTTCAAATTAAAAAGACTCATCTTGTATGTACTCGCGAAGAAAACCAATGGCGACGTGAAGACAAGTATTTAATCTCTAACAACATATTCTTCTTTTTATCTTTTCTGTTTGAGAATAAAAGTATGTTCGCTAATAGTTCTAGAATTTTTCGTTTAAAATTCTAGTGCTTAACATTAGTAGGATTGTAGAATAAGACAAATCAATGACACCCTCCATAACTGACAAGAACTGCAAAAGTCTTAGTAACAAGCAAAATAAATGCTGGACTTGCAGGTGTATAAATTGGTGCAAGAGTACAGTATGGTGTTTGCCAGGTGACACGAGTGCAGCACTGATTCCTTGTAATTGAAGATTATCGGCTATCCATGAAATAAAGAACCTTCTTAATGGGATGAACTGCAATAGATCGACATTGCAAAATTAATGGTTATGGTGTCTCCTAGAACTGAAAGACTAAACTTTAGCATCTGTAAGGGAGTCTCAGTCACTTATTATTTAAAAATAGAGAGACTATTTGACAAGACAGCAACCTAGTATTTTTCTTGTTTCATCAGGGGATGAGGAGCAAAATGGATGATGCAATGCCCAAACCCTGCCTAATTGTTAACCGTATCACTTGATATATATTTGTTCCCTATAGGAAAATAAATCAAGAGAGGACAGATAAGATGGTGGCTTAAGTATTGACTGAAATGAGCCATATATAAATGTTTTGCTTTTTATGCAATGTGGTGTAATATGACTTCCCTCTTGTGTTGAACAGGGTGTTGTATTCAACTTGCTATGTGATGTAAATTATGAGTCCACCAACCAATATAGAGAACCAGGTTCTCCATCAGTTCCCTCAGATAAAGGACAGAAAGTAAATTTGCACAAGATGTTTACGTGAAAATACCTTGCTCAAGGGATTAAAAATCACCACCCACCAGAATAGGATTTCAACTTCACTAACAAAGTAACTTTAGATTACAACTCTTAAAACCTAGGAATTAAACTCTTAATCCCTCACCCTTTACAATAGCCCTATTGTAAGTCCTTTACAATAACTCTATTGCAAAGCTACAAATCTTAACTAACTCTAGCCAAGAAAAACAACACAACAAAAGTTGAAATCTATCGTACAACAACACTACTTGAAAGTAGAGTAGGAGTACAAGTAAAGGACAAAGAGACAAATCTAAAAAAACCTAAGGACTCAAGACATCTTCAGTTTTGAGATCCGGTCCTTTTGTTTGTAACAGTTTTGTTCTTGACAAGACCTGGAGTGTAGTGGCGGTTAGCACTTGAGAGAATTGTGTTTTTCAGATTTTTAAGTGTTAGGTTTAGCAATGTAACATGTTGTATTTCCATTGGGGAGCATGTGAGGATCATGTGATAATGGATAGGGACAATTCAACCATTGGTTTGGCCTGTAGCAAACTGCAGCTGTGCTGCTGCGATTCTGCCAATGGTACAGTATTGCAGCTTTACAGCTATAGAGTTGACTTGTTGACTTCCAGGGGACCTGATCAAGTACTTGGTCCCTATCTAGTTCCTCTAAAGTTTGTCACATTATCAAAACACAAAATAGCATATCTTATCAACTCCCCCTGTAACATCTCGAGTTTTCAAACTTAGGCTTGACTCGGTTTAAGAGAGAAAAACAAAAATTAGAAGGTTTCACCTTTTTATGAAAGTGGATGAGTGGCCTACTTCGGGCAGCCATAACCCATTTATTAGTTGAGAATTTAGGCAAGTGCCCTCAACAAAAGTTGTAGTACGTAGAAATACCTTTCCAACCATATAAGGACCAGTCCAATCCGAGATTGGACCAAAGAGATATGATCATCACAAGATGGAAAATAGTGAGGTGCTTAAGATTCGATAGAATCGGCTAAGTTTACAGAAGGTCTGCATTCCAGACCGATTTAGGGATAATTCATTGAGAATTTGAGAAAACTCAAAGCATGAAAGTTGTAGCCCTTTGAAATACCTTTCGAACGATATATGGTGGAGCTCAAACTGACATTCGAAGAAAAAGTTATGACAGTTTTACTAATCTGTGAAATGCAAGTCCAACCTGCGGCTCAACCTGCGTTTCATATATTGAGCAGCAAAAATCACATCTTACTATCACCATCTGCATTTGGGCTGCCTCCATCAGGTCACATCTGTGTCTTGCAGGTCGTGCATGACTATAAAGACCCAAAACATGAAATTTTCTTAAAACTTCATTCTATTTAATCTTTGGCCAACTTTTTGAGGAGAAAAGACCCAAAAACTTCTCCAAACCTCCTAAGGTGAGTCCTTCCTCAAATCCAAGTATCATTCCATCATATTAGCAAGGATTAACACCCATTTATGGATTGTTAACAAGATTCCACTCTACAATCCTAATGTTCTCAAGAAAACCCTTCTCAAGGATTCAAGTTCATAATTTACGGATTCTTCTCTGAGTGTTTTGGAGAGATTAAGGTATGTAAGACTTTCTTATTCCAATATATTATAGCTTTGAATTGGTGATTATGGACTCTATGTTCTTGATAGATAAGCTAATGGGTTAGATAGTAAGAAATGTATAAAATATTACATGGTTTGGATTATTAACCGAGGGTTGTTGTAATCGTATGGGTGAGGAAGAATGATATTAATTATATTTATTTGAGATTGTAGAATCACCTAGAAGTAAAAGCTTGAGTAATTGGGTGAAAAAACACAATTAATGGAGATTGTGGAGCTTTATGCCCATCAAGTGTTTGATAAAATGCTTACATGACCAAAACATGGATATTATTGCTAATATGGAATCCCTTTAACTTGTATTGTTATAGAGTAAAGTTGAAAGGGTTGACAAATGTTGTTTTATGCTCAAAAGCAGGAAGTTAATGTATGTGAGGCTAACTCTCTACGTTTGGGAAAGTTAATGATTCTCCCTATGCAACGTTCTTTACAATGTTACTAATTGCCTCAATAATATAGTTAGGCTTAGTTCTTTGAATAGTTACAGAACTTTTATTCTCTAGTTTCATAATTCATTCATGATTTTTATTTCGAACGTCGTGAGCTCAGTACGTAATCAATCCAAATTTGTATTTGATACCCATGAGTCCCAATCTAGAATATCCAGCATGTTATGAACAGTTAAACTTCAGTTCTCATAATCAGTTGATGAATATATGTCTTAGTAAATCATTGCTCAGTATGTCAGTGTGGTACCTTTCAGCATGATTCTCAGTTTTTTTAAGGTAAATTGTTTGATGTTGAGCACCTGTATTTTGGGTCTAAGGACACAGTTATGTATACGCATACTTGGGCCCGAGGCCATAGATTTGTGCACATATATCGTGCCTGAGGCCGCAAACTATGTTTTTCAGTTAAACAGGTGATTCTCCATTTAGAATAGGAACTATTCCTATCGTTACTTTTCTTGTTCACTTAAGTTATTAGTTATCAGTACTTATAGTTCTTTCTTTCAGTTAATTTTACATACCAGTCAATTCAAATGTGCTAACGTATTTTTTTGCCCGAGGCTTGCATCTCGCAATGCAAGTAACGATTTACAAGTTGACAACTCTGTTTGCTAAGACATCTCATATCAGTTATTGGTGGGCCCCAGTCTTTCAGGGCATTATCCCTTTTGCAGTCTTTTTAGTAGTTCAGTTAGTCAGGTATGCCGGGGGCCTCGTCCCGGCAAACAACTAGGATTTTTTGTATTCTTTAGAGGCTTCACAAACTATAATGCAGTCAGCCAGATGTTTAACAGGCTTTTCTGTTAGCCTTGTTGGCTACTTATTCAGACTTACAGACCTATTCATTATTTTCGCATTTAGTATGTTTTGATATCACATGCTGATTCAACAAGCCGGTTGGTTCGCTTGGTCACATGCAGTCAGGCATTGAGTGATATGTTACGTCCAGGCCATGGTTCGGGGCGTAATACCTCCTCTTTTATAATAACAAACCCAGAATTGATGTTCCCCCCCAGAACCTGATTCCCACTTGTTCCTCCTGCGAATTAGGCCCATTTTCCAAGCAAAACAACATGATAGTAATAATAGCAGCAATAAACAATAAATAGGGCCCCTTTGACCTATTTTCCCCCTTTTAGCATCATTGAAAAGAATAAGCAAGCGGTACAAGCAAAAATAAGTTTAGTAACATTATCTCGGGGCCACTCAGGCAACACATCGGTAGAGTTAGGAGGAACAAATAAAAGGAAGGGTTGCATAAAATAGAGTAATTTACCCAAAAAAGATTAATCATAATAAAACAGTGGTCTTAGCAACACAAAAGTGTGATAATTAAACAACCAAAAGTACCAATGCCATTAGTAAAAGATCATAACAATGTAACAACTTGTGGAGGATAAGGAGATGGGAGTGGAGAATAGGATAGGAAGAAGACTAAGGAGCAAGAGCCTTGAGGAGGCGATCAACCCGTTCATTAGCAGTTCCTTAATCTTCGCCGCAACTTTTCATTTTCAAACCTTAATTTAGCATTGGTAGCTATCGCCTCCTTAATGAGACCAAGTCCGTGTGTCTTCGTAACCATTTAGGCTCACAGGAGAGCATGTTCGGCCTGAAGCCTTTGAATCTGTTCAGTGGCTTTTTCTTCTACTTCAATCAAACTAGAGATGGTGGAACTGCTGCCAACGCTACCCTTCTTTGGTACACACTCACATTCTTCTAAGGTGTCCATGGTGATCATCTGTTTATGAGATCTAATGGTGGATTTTCCAGTTTGGACTTTAAAGTACAGTCAGCCAGATGTTTAACAGTCTTTTCTGTTAGCCTTGTTGGCTACTTATTCAGACTTACAGACCTATTCATTATTTTCGCATTTAGTATGTTTAGATATCACATGCTGATTCAACAAGCCGGTTGGTTTGCTTGGTCACATGCAGTCAGGCATTGAGTGATATGTTACGTCCAGGCCATGGTTCGGGGCGTGATACCTCCTCTTTTATAATGACAAACCCAGAATTGATGTTCCCTCTAAGAACCTGATTCCCACTTGTTCCTCCTGCGAATTAGGCCCATCTTCCAAGCAAAACAACATGATAGTAATAATAGCAGCAATAAACAATAAATAGGGCCCCTTTGACCTATTTTTCCCCTTTTAGCATCATTGAAAAGAATAAGCAAGTGGTACAAGCAAAAATAAGTTTAGTAACATTATCTCGGGGCCACTCAGGCAACACATCAGTAGAGTCAGGAGGAACAAATAAAAGGAAGGGTTGCATAAAATAGAGTAATTTACCCAAAAAAGATTAATCATAATAAAACAGTAGTCTTAGCAACACAAAAGTATGATAATTAAATAACCAAAAGTACCAATGCCATTAGCAAAATATCATAACAATGTAACAACTTGTGGAGGATAAGGAGATGGGAGTGGAGAATAGGATAGGAAGAAGACTAAGGAGCAAGAGCCTTGAGGAGGCAATCAACCCGTTCATTAGCAGTTCCTTAATCTTCGCCGTAACTTTTCATTTTCAAACCTTAATTTAGCATTGGTAGCTATCGCCTCCTTAATGAGACCAACTACGTGTGTCTTCGTAACCATTTAGGCTCACAGGAGAGCATGTTCGGCCTGAAGCCTTTGAATCTGTTCAGTGGCTTTTTCTTCTACTTCAATCAAACTAAAGATGGTGGAGCTGCTGCCAATGCTACCCTTCTTTGGCACACATTCACATTCTTCTAAGGTGTCCATGGTAATCATCTGTTTATGAGATACAATGGTGGCTTTTCCAATTTGGACTTTAAAGTACTCAACCCATATGGAAGACCATCCTTGCCTTCTCTTGCATTGACAACCTTTATGATATGCTCTATCATGATAGCTGGCAAGCTGAGGCAATCGAAGGTTGCTAATGCCTCAAGAACCAGGTCCACAACTAAGGCAGTTGATCTTCTCTCAGCCCGTGGGAACAACACTTTATTGACCAGCTCAAATAGGAGTTTATACTTGGACTTGAGTTCCTTCTTAAAGAGCCTTGCTCCATAAGTAGTTCTTTCCCTTTTGACAATCATTTCCTCGAAGGCATGTAAAGCCTCTCCTTCTACTATTTTTATCTGAGCCATTGGGACATCAAGAATCTCACCCAGCTTGTCTTCATCCATTTTAAAACATGTGTCATTCACTGACATAGCTAAGGTATTATCATCAGTGTTGCACAAATTTGCATAGAACCCTGCTACTTCTGCTTCAAACACACTAGGGGTAGGTTGAAAAAAGAGATAATTCCATTGTTGAAATTCAACAATTTCAAAAAGTTCCTTCATTTCATGTTGCTCACCAATGGCAGAGTCAAAACCTTGCCTAGCAACACCTTTTGAGCCCTTAGATTTTCCTGCCTCGCCAACTCATAGGATTTGACTCTTTGTCTCTTGGAGGAACCAGGTTCCTTACTCATAATGCCCTTTCTTTTCTGAGGAGGTCGATACACATTCTTCTTCACTTTACCCTGTTCCTTGTTAGCAACCGCTATAGCCTTGTCAATAGTTATCTTTGCCTTTCCCTTTTATATTCTTTATGGAGTTCTTTTCAGCACATGAATCTGCTTTCTCATCTTCATTGATGAGCCTGCTTGTGACCACCGTCCTCCTTTTCTTCACAAAACTCTTTTCTTTACTAGCTTTTAGAGCAGAGTTGAATTGACCCTCTTTCTTTTACCTTGTAATTGGTTTCTTACCCTCTGTTTGGATGGTTGTTTCCCGTGGTTCATTAATATACAGTATGGTGTTGTATTGTATTGTACGGTAATAATGAATACAATGTTTGGATAGACTGTATCGTTTGTTGTGGTTTAATAACATTTGTATTATTTGGTTTGACTATATGATATTATATAATAACTTGTAAGTTTACTAAAATACCCTTAACTCTTAATTAGAAATAATTTATATATATTAATAAAACTCAGGTAAAGAATAAAATATGAACTTTAAAAAATAAGTAGGTAGTGGGCGGGGGAGGGGTGGGTGGTGTGAGGTGGATGATTGTGAGATAAGAGTGGGGATAGTGGGGGTGAGTGGTTGTGGGGATGGGATTAGGTGGTGGTGAGGGGTAGTAGGTAGGGGTGGTGGAGGGGTGGGTAGTGTGGGATGAGGGTGGGGGTGAGTTATTGTGGGGTGGGGTTGGGCGGTGGTGAGGGGTAGTGGGTGGTGGGCGTGGGTGGCAGAGGAGTGGGGTAGTTGGGGGTGGGGGTGGGTGGTAGGGCGGGAGTGGGGTTGGGGTAAGTGGCAGGGGGTGAATGGTAGGGCGGGGGTGGGATTGGGGTGAGTGCATGGGTGGGTGGGGGTGAGTGGTAGCATGGGGCAGGGGTGGGGGTAGGGGTGAGTGGTGGGGTGGGGGTAGGGTGGATAGTGGAGAGTGGAGGGTATAATGGAGAAATGAAATACGTAACCACGAAAAAATCACCAAATCCGTGGTTTCAAACATTGGGACTTTTCATGGTTATTTAACCATGGAATGAACCACGGGTTTACAACACCATACCACATAATTTTAAGAATAATGAAAACAAACATGGTTTCCTAGAAAACTATACATTAATGAAGCACGGGAAACCACCATCCAAACAGGGGGTTAAAAGCAATGTGTTTCCTTTTGGTGACAACACCCTGTATCACAGCACCAGAAGTTTCAAACACTGAACTTATGACAAAATCATCATCAGAAACAACTTCCTGGGGATGACTAGTGGAACCAGGTTCCGGGATAGGAAAATGATCTCTCAGGGGCACTACAATTGTAGACATAGCTAAGGGGTTTACTTCATCATCCAAATGTGCCCTTGAGGACCCTGGTGTCTCATCCTGGATAGGAGAAGTCCTGAGGATAGAGAACTTAGACTCTTGGTGGTAGAGAAACCAGGTCTCTCATTCAAATCGCCCCTTTCTTGCCCATTTTTCAATTCCCCCTGAATCCTTGCACGACCTCTCTCAGCCTGTGATACATCGTGGATTTTTTTATGCTTTCTACATCCGCTATATATGTTTTTTAGGAGTCATTTCAAGTATTTTTCTCTATTTTTATTATGTTTTAGTATGTTGTCAAGTTTTCTGAGTCGAGGGCATAAAAGGAACAAAATGGCAAAAAAGGAGAAAAAACAATCAAAATTTGCACTCGAGATGTGGCACCGCAAGTTGGACTTGCGGTCGCATATTGTAAAAAAAATTTACAGAGAGGTTACCAAAATATAGCAAGATGCGAAGAAAATGCGGCACCGCAAACTTTGTTATGCGATTGCATATTCCAACTCTGAGCAACCAGTGAGTCAAGAAAAATACACAAGTATGCGGTGTACTTGCGACACCGCAAATTCAACATGCAGTCGCATCCCGAGCACAACCAAGGCTGACGATGCGATTGCAAACTCCTATTGCGACCGGGTACTCTCGTTGCATGTTGTCATTTAGGCCATTTTTGTATTTTTGTTTTGTTTTCCCTCTATAAATACTAATGCCTAGGTTTTTGTTCATCATTTTGATTTATTAAAAGGTACGACTTAATTGAGAGTCAATGTGTTCCTGGTAAATTGGATAACGGGAAAATGCATTTGTGAAATGACAATTAGTTGATAGAATCCATGTCTCAACCTTGAGATTGATGATACTCTTTTATGATGCTTATAAGTTTTCATGTGAAAATCCTGCAGATAGATTTTATATCCGTCACATGAAATAAGTTAAGTAAAAGTACAAAGGATTAAATTAGTCAATGAATTAAATTGTCAGTAATTTAATTTATTTGATTTGTAGTTGTAATCTTAACATAGAGAGTTAAATAAGTTTTAATAAAAGATTTTGAAATTGAACAGAGGAGTGCAATTGCAGTTTTTAGTGGAATAAATTGTAATTTATTGTGGTAGAATTAATTCATTCGTATTCCGAATTAATACCATAATTGGAAGCCACATTATTAAATTTGTGGTCCCTGCTGTGCTTGAATATTTCTAGAACAAGGAAAATAAAAGGAAAAATAATACAATCAAGCCTTTCTATAAGGACAACGTTTGTCCAGAAATTTCATGGCTGCTATAGTGAGGTGTTGTTGTGCATTTATACTGGCATTCGATATTTAGATCTCATTTAGCTGTTATAAATAAAAGTACGCAAACAATTAACTTTTGTACTTTTTATGTTATAAACGAAAACAATATACTAGTAAATTTTAAACTCTCAATTGATTTTCATATCTCATAAATTAAAAATTGAAAATACAAATAAATTACTACTAAATTCATAACTAGTTGTACCACACAGATAAGGAATTAAAATATATACAAAATACGCATTTTATTAATTGAGAATTTAAATATTTTAAGTTTGACATAAGAACTCTATAATTGTAGGATGTTTCGTAAACTCTAGTCTCTTAGTGATAATATAACGCTTCAACTGATAAAAAATTTTGTCCAAACTTTCAGCAAAAGGAAATTCAATGGCTTTCCCTTGAAGGTCGTCTAAGTGCTTAACATTTGACTCTTCTATCTCCAAGTAGCAGTAGGTTAAGGCTCTTCATCGACACTTTTGTTGTCACATAATATATTTCTTACAAAATATTATTACATGCTATTTAAGTATGACTGTTAATTTTACAAAGAGTGTACCGCTATAACGGATGTCATTACTGTTATAGGCAGAATGCTATTATAGAGAAGTAAAATATAACATGAAAAATCAATTTTGAAGAAAATCAGGTCGTTATAGTGAAATGTTGTTATAACTAATTACAATTATAGAAAGGTTTGACTATATCCTTGATGGGCAAGGAAAGTGCCACATATTTTTGGCTAGGGTTTTACCCTAAAAGTGTGTATATATAAACAAGGCCATTTAGCCCTAAGTGATATTCATTCTCTAGTTGTAATACTTGCCGCTTAAGTATTTCGTTCACAGAAATTCAGGATACACAGCAGAAGATCGCAGACCTAGAGAGCACGGCTGTTGTTGAAGACTTGTCTAATAGCTTCAAAAGGTTAGTATTCCATCTCGTGTTTGATTATGTTTATCTGAGTTTGATCTTAGTTGTTTACTTCCGCTGCATATATGGTTGTTATCCATCATCTACGAGAAAATAAATTAAAGTTATACCAGGATCAACAATATTTCCTCGATCACCAGAGGTCGCAAAAGCTGTTGGATCAATAGGCAAAATTTACCCTTTGATGATTATGCTCTACAGTTACACAGTCTAATGACTCCTGCAAAAGTGGAGAAAAGAAACATCTTAATAACATCTTAATCTAGAACAAAAAAGTTTATCATATGGTAATTAAAAATAATACATACTTTGATGGAAAAAGGGGAATATAGATCATGTTCGGATTCAAAATCTCACCAAGACCTAGTATATCTCCACCATTGCTCTCTCATTCCAAACAATGTGAAAACACTTTCGGAGAAACTCCATATGAAGAAAGTTGAGATATTGCTGAAAGACTCAATTGACCAAATCTGAAAATTCCATAAAATTCCTCCGTCCAACTGAAAGTTGAGATTTCGAATCAAGATATTAGCTTTTTTTGAGAAGCAAATACATGCACTGGGGTTAAAAGATATCAGCATAGGAAAAAACAGAAAATAAAAGAATAAGTCACGTAGACATAGAACTGTGAAAGAACTAAACGTACTTTAGAATACAAAATGTCTGAAGCATTATGTCAACTAATTTTTCCACACAGGCAAAAATATTTTGTCAAATGATATCTTCAAGTAGAAATACTAAAGCGTGTATGAGACAACTCAACTTTACTCACTTTCCCTACAAACAAACAAACAAACAAAAAAAATTAATGAAGTGTTTTTGCATATCAACTCACCGTTGAAGCATCACATTACCCTTTGACTGAGTGGATCATAATGCCTAGTTACAAATGATTCAACTTGATGTTTAGGTCAAGAATGGTTGCTGACTAAATCAAAATCTTGATTAGTAAAAACTTGAAATATACTGATTATCCCTTACTTCTTTATGTTTTAGAGAACGATAATGGTCAATAACCTCTACATCATATACCAAGTGCATCTCATGCGTTGTTTGTGCATCTCGTGTGCTTCACGTGCATACCGTGCGTCACACGTGCATCTCATGCCAATTAGTAAAAATATTTTTAAATCACATGTATATTTTAATAATATATATCTTAAAAAGCACTCTCTCAACACATAGCTATGGAACCACACTATACAAGATAATTACCAAGTTAGTTGTCGATATTCTATATTGAAAGACAAACTGACTTTGAAAAATGGTGCCCCATCCTAACCTCATTTTTGTTTCGTAGTCTTTCAAGATTTATACAATGCAAATGTTGCCCAGTAAAAATAAGAAATGCCTATTGAAATTGTTCATTGACAGATGAGTATGTTGCAGAAAATCTGTGAAAAAGAGTAGTAACAAAACTATTCAGTTATTTCAAGAATACTATTAACACCTGGGTGCACATTAGTATTCACAACACATTATGGGGCAATCAAGTTCAACAAATGGGCCCAGATAAATGTAAACTGTATCTAAAGGTAAGAACTCTAGGCTTTCTGCCTAACATCTTACAGTTGCACCGCTAGCCTGGTGAAAAAACTGAAACAAGAGAGGTAATCATACAACAAAATCACGATTGAGACCAAGCAATCCCTTATTCTTGATAATTTAATTTATAGAAAGAAAAAAAAATTCAAGTGCAGGTAATGTCCTAATATACCTAAGTTATTCCTAAAATGTACATCCTTGGAGATACTGACAAATCAGAACAGCATTTTGCAGTTCAAGCATTTTCTAGCAGCCTTTTGTATAATCCTAGTTTTGTGATGGTCTTTCTTATAGCTGTAAATAATGAAACGAGTGTCCTCCTCTGTGAAACTTAATTATTTATGGGTTGAAAATGTCTTATATATTTTCTGATAGTTTATTGTTGGCACTCACATAACTTTCTCTTATTGCTCAAGTCTTGTTCTTAAAGATAGATTATTGTCTACGACTTGGCTCAGCAAAGAATTGAATTGGCAGATCATGATTGTAACATATTTTAGATTTGATTCTTGACATTGCTATTATCACCATACTATCTTGTTGCTTAGAGAATATATACACACTAGCAATTCTCTATCAACAGAAAATTCTAATGTTATTCACTTACTAAATACGTTTATTGTAGGTTCATCACTGGTAAATGTGTCAGTAAACTCTGGCAAGGCTGGAGCAGTGCGCCCTTGGATCAGTTATATTCTAGAGCCAATGCTCTTCTTTTACTTACATTGGAGCTGATCAGCAGAAAACTTATGCACCATATGTTACAACAAGAAAAGCCCTTAACCAGAGGAGCTCATGATGTATATAGAAGCATCAGTTAGTGGAGTGGATGTAGTCTTAAGTTAAACCTTTTGTAGGATTATACATACTTGTGGGGTGATTGTGAACTTAACCTTGTATTCTTTTTAAGGATTCATGATATGAAAATTCTTGTCAGATTGTAACTTAAGCAAACATGTCCAACGCAAGTATACCTTTGAGGACTCGTTTTTACTTGCCCACTAGATAAAATTAAAATTGTTGTGAATAAATAAATTTGACCAGATTTTGAGGCTGTCCGACCCTTTTACACAATTACTGATTTTATTTGTAATCATACGATTAGCGCAAAGGAGGAGAATCTAGTTCTCCTCTGTGGGTTCCCAAACTTACCCAGGAAAGCATCCGGAGTAAGCACATCCGATCACCATTGAATCATCACATTACCATCGATTAGAGTGAATTATGATGCCTAGTTACAAATGATTCAGCTTGATGTTTAGGTGAAAAATGCTTTGCTATTCAAAATCTTGATTAACAAAAATTTGAAATATACTAATTATCTCTTACTTCTTCATGTTTTGGAGAAAGACGATAGTCAATAATATTTACAGTATATATCAAATGCATCTAGTGTGCCGCACATATATCTCGTGCTCGGTTTGTGCATTCCATGTACATTAGTAAAAACAAAACAAAACAAAAAATTAAAATCACATATATTTTAAAAAAATATCTACCTTACTATGATGAATTGAAAAGATTAACTAGCTCATTGTGTTATCATTATCTTCGTTTTTTTTTTCAACCATCAAATTTAATTATTTTAAATAGTAACTTCGGTGAATTTTGAGAATGTTTGATTTCGTACGAGGTTAAAGCATATGATAACTATACCGACAATTATACATCAAATAAATAAATTCTCCCATAAGAGATCAGTATGTAGGTCATTTTCTTCCACGAGATGTCCAGCGCTACCATAGAGGAAAGAGATTGCTAAAAAGAATTTCTTCTTCCGTTACATTTATGTGATATCGTTTGAATTCAAGAATCAAATCTTTTAGTCTTTACCGTAGATTCATATATGGCATCTTTAAAATTTTAAATAAAATTCATATATTTGGAAACTACATAAAAAGTACTATAAGTCACAATAATTGACAATTCAAAATGTTTAAAGGGAATATTAAAAAATGCGTAAGAAAAAAACTTATTTAGATGATATGTGATAGTTCTATCGAATTCAAATAGTGAACCCGCATCGTTAGCTTGGAAGGCTAGGGGTTATAGTCGATATCGATTCATTATTTTCAACGTCTCCAATTCAAAACCGAACATGAAATTTTTGTTTCATTCGGCTCCTGTATGGATAAGTTAATTTATAGATCTAAGATGTGAACAAAACTAGAAGAAGAAAGAAAAAAAAAAGAATTCTACCCATAATTTCTGGACTTATAAATTATCAACTACATTTGCCTCAGTTGAAAGTAAAAAATGAAAGTCTATAATAAGAAAAACACTATATCTTCTGCTTTCATAGCCTATTTTTTTTTCTTTGTGGTAATGACGATATTTAATTCATTAAACAAAAAAATTAAGAATCATTACGTACATAGCCCGGTAAATTTGATCTTTCTAAAAGAAGCCTTTCTTGTTAGAAAATTATGGAGACCGTTTCAATTATGATATACATGACGTTACAAATTAAGATAGCAAAATTTATGCAATTCTAGTGTAGGTTTGGGCCTATGCTGAATTGTCACTAGTATATATTTACCCAGAAAATGATCAAATTGATCATTAATCTATGTGAGTTGGACTATTTTAGTCCTTCATATATATCACGTAGTCGAAATGATCTTTAATGTATGAAAAAGTGATCATTTTAGTCCTCCATATCAGTGTTTTAAAAGGCGTTTTCGGGGCGAGCCTCGATGCGAGGCGTACCTAAATTGCCCCGAGGCTATGGTGGGGGGCGAAAGTATCGAAAGGCGTACGCCCAGCAATTCGGGGCGTACGCCTGGGCGTTTGGGGCGTACGCCCATAAATTTTTTCAAAGTAAAACGAAATTTGTTAAATAAGTCCTTAGTATAATGCCCAAATTCTCAAAAGTCAACATGTAATTACTCAAATGTTTTAAAAAGGAACTGAAACATTAAATTTAAAAGTCAAGGCTTTTTTTTATTGCTAGAATGCCTAATACTTTGTTCATATTGCTATATATATCACTTATTTATAGTTTTCTTCATTTTTTACGCTATTTCACCTATTTAAAAGTATTGATTATAATTATATCATTTTATAAAATACTAAAAATTAAAACCCCATGAGGCTTACGCCCCGTGCCTCGGGGCTTACGCCTCACTGAGGCAGACGTAAAACGCCCCGCCTTACGCCTTCGCCTTTTAAAACACTGCTCCATATATATTACATGATCGAAATAATCCTTAATGTATGAAAAAATGATCATTGTGGTCCTTCATATATACCACATAACCGAAATAGTCATTAACATATGAAAAATATAATCATATTAAAAGTAATGGTGCAAGCAAAAAACATGTTAAGTTTAACTAGCAACTCAAATTTGTTGTATAAAAACATAAAAAATGGAAGTGAAACCTTTCAACCATAACCAAATTAAATTAAATCTTATAAGACGAGAAGAAAGATTTACTTTTGCTACTTTTAATGAAAATCATTGTATCAATAATCAACGTATGTTTTGTCTTTGGAACCATAATTCAATTGTGTCTGCTACTGTAACGAAAACTATGTTATAAAGAAAGCAAGAAAATTTATGCTTCATTATTGCAAATGCACACGGTGGTGGCGGGACGGTGGTGGCGGGACGGAGAGGATAACTTTTGCTTCCCTTACATGAGTTGTTGATTAAACTTAACATATCCTTTTAGTTACTCTTAAAGTTTAAAACTAAAATTATCATTTTTTTTTCATACATTAAATACTATTTCAGTTACTAAATATTTACAAAGGAATATATATATATATATATATGAAGGATCAATATGATCATTTTATTCATACATTAAAGACTATTTTAATTACTAAATATTTACAAAGGACTAAATAATCAATTTTTTAATAAATGAAGGACTATTTAGACTACACGATGGACTAAAATAGTTCAACCCTCGTAAATTAAAGACTTTTTAATTACGTAATATTAATAAAAGACTAAAATAATTACTTTTTTCATATATTAAAGACCATTTAAACCACATGTAGGACTAAAATAATCCAACCATCATATATTACATTAAAGACTATTCCAGATTACGTGATATTAATAAGGATTACAATATTCATTTTCATAAATTAAGGACCATTTATACTAGGTGGAGAACTAATAAACATCAACCGCCATAAAATATTCATTTTCATAATCGCTTATTTCATAAGCACCGTTTAAACAGCTAAACTTCTTTCTTCTCTCTCTATATATATATATTTACATCTGCCGGTTTTGCCTTCACTTTCCAACTCATTCATTCTTTCTTTGTCAATTCCAATAATGGCTGACAGTTCTTCTAGCACCACCGCCGCTTCACCAAACCCACCAAAGGAAACCAAAAGTTGGGCAGACCAAGCTGATGAGATCGATCAAGCCGAGGAGCAATCTAATGAAGAGGAAGAAGAAGTCAAAATTGGATCTCTACAAATAGATGAGTCCAAAACAGTCAATTCAACTCTCACTGAACCTGAAGATTTAGCCATAGAAGCCGTAACGCTTTTTCCCTCACTCTAATCTTTTTGCCTAATTAGCTGATTTTGTTATATACTTGTAGCTAAATTGGGGACTACACTGTATGTGTTATTGTTGTTTGTAGCTAAATTAGGGACTACACTGAATATGATGTTGTTGTTGTTTGTAGCTAAATTAGGGTTTTTAATCAATGAATTATAGGTTACGTCTTGTACAAATCAGCCAAGAGATTTGAGCCCTAATTTTTTTTTTTTAATAAGCTGATTTTGTTGTACTTATAGATAAGTTAGGGTTTAATGAACTGATTTTGTTATACTTGTAGGTAAATTAGGGTTCAATAAGCTGATTTGGTTGTACTTGTAGCTAAGTTAGGGTTTAATGAACTGATTTTGTTATACTTGTAGGTAAATTAGGGTTCAATAAGCTGATTTGGTTGTACTTGTAGCTAAGTTAGGGTTTAATAAGCTGATGTTGTTATATACTTGTAGCTAAAATTAGGGATTTATAAGCTGATTTTGTTATACTTGTAGCTAAATTAGGGTTTAAAATCAAGGGAAAATTATGCTCTATGTCTATTATTGAAAATATTTGCTCCAGGTAGCCCATACTGTGTATAAACACCTGATTTAGTCCATATTTGCGTGTAAACACCTTTTAGCTAAATTAGGATTTTTAATCAATGAATTTATAGGTTACATCTTGTACAAATCAGCCAAGAGATTTGAGCCCTGTTTTTTTTTTTTTTTAATAAGCTGATTTTGTTATATACTTGTAGTTCAATTAGGGTTTAATCAAAGGGAAAATTACAAGAGTTTTATTAATAAAAAGTACCGAGAAGATACACAAAAGTACAAAAACACCTATCCCTACAATAAGATCTAGTTATGGA
Source organism: Lycium barbarum (assembly GCF_019175385.1). NCBI lineage: Eukaryota > Viridiplantae > Streptophyta > Magnoliopsida > Solanales > Solanaceae > Lycium > Lycium barbarum. Next base: position 119,449,159 of record NC_083344.1, on the reverse strand, counting down.
GTTCCCAAGTGAATCCAAAAAATCCATTTACTGATCCATATTGTCTAGCAGATTCCTCTCACACCAGAAAAACAGATTTTGAAGACACAAGTTCTTGATTCTAGAAATATGGTGCTTCTTGTATAATGTTTGTGTAACGTTGTATATCGCGTGTTATGCACTGTTGTAGGTGTAATATATTATGCTGGGTTGTATATTTTTGTAAAAATCGCTAAGCTGATTTTGTTATGTAGGTTACATCTGGCGACACTCGGTACAAATCAGCGAAGAGATTTGAGGATTTGAACTTATCTCCGGAGCTGTTGAAGGGATTATATGTAGAGATGCAGTTTGAGCGTCCTAGCAAAATTCAAGAGATTAGTTTGCCTATGATTCTTACGCCGCCATACAAGAATCTAATTGCTCAGGCTCATAATGGTTCTGGTAAAACTACTTGCTTTGTGCTTGGGATGTTGAGTCGAATTGATCCAAAACTTGCTGCCCCTCAAGCTCTCTGTATTTGTCCAACCAGAGAATTGGCTATTCAGGTCTGATATAAATGCTAGAGTAGTACCTTTTTTGTTGTTCTTAATTTTGGTGTTCTGAATAATGGTGGTGTAATGGTTTCCATATTGCGCGCACACCTAGATCTTTTTACTGGTAAAGAATTACCTGCCCACTAAGGCTTAGGCAAATGGAAAGAAATCAAGTTGCCCTTTTTGTTGGCAATCTCCCTAGCCTAACTTCATTGACCTAGGCACATCTTTGGGTGCAATAATAATGTTGGCATTGGAGAATTAATCTTTATTGCAGGATCAATTACTTCAATTTTTAATGCATCAAATTTTTAGTTGAATAGAAAGTGTTTTGCAACATTGTGTGTGTCAGATTATGCATGTGTTTTAGTTCACTATCTGCTTCACTAGATATCTATTTTTTAAAAGAAAGGTACGCGGTTCACTACGTATCTTTGTTTATATACTTTACCTACATTGCCTTTTTAATGTTTTTACATTTCAAAGAAAAACTTAAGAAGTTTCCTCATCATTCAAGAAACAAAAAAAACTTGAGAAGGTTTGGTTAATGGTGGAAAATGCTGCAGAATATGGAAGTGCTATTGAAGATGGGGAAGTACACTGGGATAACATCAGAGTTAGGTATCCCACCAGATGCTGCCAACTATATGCCCATTTCAAAACGCCCACCTATTACTGCCCAAGTGGTAATTGGCACACCTGGAACCATAAACAAGTGGGTAACGGCAAGGAAACTGGGGATGAGTTGCATGAAAATTCTTGTATTTGATGAAGCGGACCATATGTTGTCAGAGGTAATTGATTCTCTATCCTCACTTCCCGTTGGTTTTTCCCCTTTTGTTGATGTTTATTGTTAGGCATGTATTTTTTAAATTATTTAAATCACTTCTCACGTTGTGTTTGTTGGTCTTGCCTTCGGTTTCTTAGTGGACGGTAGCGTTGAGCGTAATGAGTTAATTATCTAGTTTACAATCTTCATCTTTAGGAATTTTGCTCTAAATGTTAAGAATTTGTGCTTTGTCCTTTTATCAATGTTCAGCATCTGATTGCTTGTTGACGGTTGTTGTTGTTTTTTTTTTTTTTTTTGGGTGTGTGTGTGTGTGCAGAGTGGTTTTCAGGATGATTCCGTAAGAATAATGAAGGCAATCGTTAAAGCCAGCGCTGACTGCCAGGTTGGTTAAAGCTTGGCCTTTGTGCTTTTTAAATTTGAGGTACTTTGCTGCTATGAATTGCTTAGTTTGTAATAATAGTCTGAAAAACTTCAGAGATCACATGCAAAGACGATTCTCGCAGATGGTTGAGCCTTAGAGCGGCATATTGCAGAATCAAAAATCACATTGTAAATATAAAATACTCATCTCAGGTACTATATAAAATAAAAACAAATATAACAAGTAGTAAAAGTTATTTATATTTTCTGTAGTCTCTGGAAGGATAAACTCCTAGAAAAGTGTAGGACGCAAAGTATAAGTGCTAACATGAATAGAATATTTCCCCAGCTAATAGGTTTGTCCTTCATGGAGCGTTTGCCAGGTTCAGTGTTCAAAACTGACCAATTAAGTTTGCTTTGAAGTACAACTGACAACACACATAGCACTAGCAGCTGCAAAACAATAAAGAGAAGCAAGTGGCTTTAATAGTACCAGTTTAAAAAAAGGCATAGCGGCTGCTGCATGTTTCCTCTATATTTATGCATATGGTATAGGGAGTAGGGGTAGAATATCAAGAAATATCTAAATCTTCACCGTTTTCATTTAGTGAGTACTGCGTATAGTCTGATGCTTAAATTAAGGTGCAATTCATGGAGCTGGCTAACACCTGAGTTTATTTTAGGCAAGAAAGGATGGGGATGAGGGCTGCGAATGGGTCGGTGCTGAATTATTGTTTATACATTCTTCCTGATAAGCTCCCCCCATTGGACGATTTTTCAGGAAAAAAATTGATGATGAACTTTTCTTTTTCATCCTCTCAATTTGCAGGTGCTTCTGTTTTCTGCAACGTTTGGGGAAATTGTCAAAGCATTTGTGACAAAAATTGTTAGAGATCTTTTCGTTAAAGATTACAACCAAATGTTTGTGAAGAAAGAAGAACTTTCACTGGAATCAGTGAAGCAATATAAAGTGCAGTGTCCGGATGAACTTTCAAAAGTCGTGGTGATTAAAGACAAAATACTCGAACTGGGACAGAAGGTGGGGCAGACAATCATATTCGTTCGTTCAAGAAACAGTGCAAGTATGTTGCATAAATCATTGGTTGACTATGGCTATGAAGTGACAACAATTCAAGGTGCTCTTAAGCAAGAAGACAGAGACAAAATAATCAAGGAGTTCAAAGAAGGATTGACACTAGTTCTTATATCAACTGATCTTCTTGCTCGTGGGTTTGACCAATCACAGGTAACTTTAGATTTGAGGCTTTCCAGTTGCCAGTCATATATGCTTTACAAATTTGTTTTACAATCGGTCTGTAGGTTAATTTGGTGGTTAATTATGATCTCCCTGTGAGACATGAGAGTCCATCCGAGCCAGATCATGAGGTCTACTTGCATCGGATTGGTAGAGCAGGGCGTTTTGGCCGCAAAGGTAATATGTTGCCACCTTCTTTTTGCATACTTCCCTGCTAGTGTCAAGTCTCACTCTGCTTATTTATCACTCTGTATATCACTTGCATTATTCATATATGTTTTGTTACCATGATAAAATGATATTACAAAGTAGTATTTATTATTAGCAAAAGAGAGTTGCATAGCGTCCGTCATAAAAGTGTAAAGTGTTTGGTGCATTTCTCGAGCATTAAATTCTATATGTGATATATAAGAAGATGAAGAAATGAACGAAATAAACTTGAACACAATAACATATCAATAAATTACCAATGGATGTATATTTAGCCTGAAAGTTCTGAGAACTTTCATCTTGAAAAGGGACTTTAGTCTTAAGAATCAATTGAAAGGTTGTAATATTTTAGGAGCTCATCGCGATGAGATCCCCTTAAGAACACAAAGATATGTAGGGCAAAAGCACTTCAAAATATGTATTCTGAAAATTTCTAGACTGCTTTTGTTAGTATGAAAATTTTCTAGCTTTCAAATTAAAAAGACTCATTTTGTATGTACTTGCGAAGAAAACCCATGGCGACGTGAAGACAAGTATTTAGTCTCTAACAATATATACTTCTTTTTGTCTTTTCTGTTTGAGAATAAAAGTATGTTTGCTAATAGCTCTAGAATTTTCCATTCAAAATTCTAGTGCTTAACATCAGTAGGATCGGAGAGATGAGACAAATGAGTGACACCCTTCGAAGTACAGTGAATAGACCATAACTGACAAGATCTGCACTCTTAGTGACAAGCAAAATAAATGCTGGACTTGCAAGTGTATAAATTGGTGCAAAAGTAAGGTGTTTGCCAGGTGACATGGAAGCAGCATTGGTTCCCTGTAATTGAAGATTATCGGCTATCCATGAAATTAATAAACTTCTTAACGTGATGAACTGCAATAGATCGACATTGCAAAACAAATGCTTTCTCCCACAGTAGCCAATGGCTATGGTGTCTCCTGGCACTGAAAGACTAAGCTTTAGCATCTGAAAGGGAGCGTCAGTAACTTATTTAAATAGAGAGACCACTTGACAAGATAGCAACCTAGTACAGTAGTTTTCTTGTTTCATTAGGGGATGAGGAACAAAATGGATGATGCAATGCGCAAACCCTGCCTAATTGTTATCCGTATGACTTGATATGTATTTGTTGCCTGTAGGAAAATAAATCAAGAGAGAACAGATAAGATGGAGGCTTATGAAATAAGTGACAAATTTGTGCTAATTCCTTTCATGATGTAGTATGCCTGAAATGAGCTATATATAAATGTTATGTAGTTTATGCAATGTGGTGTAATATGACTTCCCTCTTGTGTGGAACAGGTGCCGTATTCAACTTGCTGTGCGGTGACCGAGACAACATGATAATGTCAAAGATTGAGAACCATTTCAACCATCAAGTGACTGAGGCATGTATCTGCTGTTTACATTGCTGCATTTTGTGCTTTGCTTTTGTTTCGGAGGTTTAGGATTGTACCTACATTCTTTTTAGGATTAGGTCATACGTGCATACAGGGTGACTTAGCATATCGTTGCGTATGTTCATGTGTATGGTCTTCTATACTATGGCTGGAAACATAGTAGCATGATTAACTATAAACAGGGTTGGCAATTTGTGGACTGAATTAGTTTAAAGTTTATTACCACCAGTTAATTCAAGAGATAGGAAAAACCCACCTCTTTAGAATTTCTTCACTCTGTGTGGGTTTGTGGGGATTGGTGGGGTGCAAATTCTCACTATAGTAAAAACTATTGTTATACCAGTATGATACAATTCCAAGTGAAATGTTAATACAGATGCAATTCAAGATAAGGATCAGATGAACAAAGCATTCAGCATTATTGGTCGAGTGCAACATTTGTAGTGTATGCTATTCACAGAAAAATAACCTGGCAATTTCTCACAAAAGAAAAGAGAAACTATTTCAGATAAAAGAAGGCATAGTTCCTTTCTGTAAGGAGTTAAAAGAGTATCTTTGTTGATCCGGGTTGGGGTGGGGGGCTGGTGGCCCTATTTTCTTTTTAAATAGAATTGTATATATGATATAACATCGTTGTTATCTGCATATAAACAAGACAGTATAATTAGTACTCTGGTCAAAATAGTGGTCAATCACTATGCTCTTTGTTGTGTATTACAAAAATGCCATTCTGTATTAGTCTTGCCTGATTATTTGGTAATTTAGGATTTGGATTTTAGGATCATTCAATCATATAAGCTGGGTCGCATTTTATAACGACCATGGCTTCTCATGACTTGTAATGAGCCATTGTGTCACAACAACATTCTTATGGCATCGAGTTCAGAGTTATAGAAGAGCTTTCTGAGAAAATATATAGATTACTTATGAGATATGATAGACTTCAGAGATGATTTTTCTTTACAGTAGAATGCCAACATAATTGAGCTTTTAGTGGCGGGGAATTGGTGCATTCTACTTAAATTATATGGTTGTTTTAGTTCAAATTGGTATTATCCATGGGTAACATTAGACTCAAGTTAATTGTTTCATGTTCATTATGCAGATTACCTCATATAAGAGCGATGAGGATTTTGAGAATGCTCTGAAGAAAGCTGGCTTGCTGTAAGCTGAGTAGAATCCGCTGCCTTTGTTAGTTAGCGGGTCTCACAAGGTGGATGCACTCCATTGATCGTATTTTATTGAGGAGTTGCCTCATTAGCCCGACTTTCAAGAACTCCCTTTTTTGACAGTGTACATTTCATTAAAGCGGCATCAGCAATAGACTGTAAATGATGGCTTGTTTATAGTGATTTGGTCTTGTCTGCGTCTGGTTTTTCTTCCTTGTCTTGGTAAATTTCTTTCTATTTTTCTCCTCTACGAATTTATGCATGTAAAACAGAGGACAATGGTTTTGTACTGTTGACACAGAAGAGGACTAGGATGCTCCTGAAAAGCAGAAGTTGCTATTATCATCGTTCTAATTGATTGCTCTCAGGTTCAGTTACCATTTTTAGTGTTATAGCAGCGGATGCTTTTCAGATTGGAATATTGATGATATTGTTATTATTCATTTGAAAGTAGCAAAGAGGTTAGTTTGCTTCTAGATAGAAGTCTTGCGTCTCACACTTTTTGTATTTTTTTTTTGGGAGGTGGGGAGGAGGTTTCCTGTGATGTGTACCTGTCTTTGAAGAAAGAGAGGAAGGGGACTAGTTTAGAATTCTTGTTATACATTTGTTCCAACCTTCTTTTCTAGATTCTTAGCACATTGCTTTAGCTCTAGTCAAATAAAATTCACTTACCCTAGAACCTACTTTTTATTGATATTGATCTAGAATCAGTTACTACTAGATTTTTTTATTTTATTTTTATTAAATTCCTAGCCAGTGAAATGGTTTTTCCAACGAAACTAAGTACTTTTCTTCTTTCTCATTGCTCGGTCTCACACCTTAACTTCTGACTTCAATGATAGGAACAACCTCTGCACAACTACTTTATTTTTGGTATCAACAATTAAGATTTGTTTTTCCCTACTTGCTGCGTTAAAAACTAAATCACAAACTTTTGTACCCATGTGTTAGTATAAGTACTTAAATGATAGCGAAAACAATATAAAAGCAAAGCATATGATATGATAGCGTGGCTAAGGTTCTGAATCTTAAGTAGATATTTTATTTTAAAATGTCACCTTTTTCTCTTTTTCTATTTAAACTCGCACTTGTCTTAGGGTTCATTTTTTTTTTCCGGCCAGATATGTAACAAGCTTAGCAGGATCTCTTATCTTTTCAGTCAGATCCAATATCTTTAAAGAACAAATAAATGAGAGAAATGAAGAATAAACGAGTGCACCCGATAAAAATAATATATACTATCCTCACTCAAAGTGATACTTTTTATTTTTCGAGATTTAAACAATGCGAACTTTGATTAACATTTTGAGATGTATTTTTTCACGAAATTGATATGAGAAAAATTGCAACCTATAGTACTTTTCATGTAGTTTTTAAATATATAAGTTTTAATCTTAAAATTTTGAGTTAATCTAATTCAATTTAACTTCAAAATTTACTCAAATTGACTCTCGAAAAGCGAAATGTGTCACATAAATTGAACGGAGGGAGTAGTAATTTATGTAAATTAACTTTTCTTTTTTTAACATTATTGCAAGGAGAATGATAGAGGCTAGCGAAGTAAGAAGTGTGGATTCTCACCTAAGATTCAATCCAGAAAGGGTTTTAAGTAGGTCATCCAACTTTAAGAATTTATAATCTAACGTTCAGTTTGAGTGTGTCATGTACGAGCTACAATTTGAGATGTAGATGTCTAACAGTAAAGTTTTTTTAATGCTAATCCAGTCTCTATAAAACGTACAACCACAATACATCAGTATCAACCGACCAACAAGTAGGAAACATCCAGAAAGGACAAATCAAAGGGGCGATAGCACCCACTGAAATTCTTGTTACATCAGATATAATACTCTAATATTTATATGCATAATAATTCTTACAACAAACTCTTCCTTTTTGTTCTCATACAGACATCCATCTCCACTATAGCCGCATCTCTATTTTCTTTCCCCGATTTTATTAGTCCCTCCGTCCTAATTTATGTGATATAGTTTGACTGGGCACGAAATTTAAAAATAAAGGAAGACTTTTAAATTTTGTGATCTAAAACAAGCCAAAAATATTTGTATGGTTATAAATCACCTTGTTAAGCGTAAAAGGTAAAATTTAACGTTAAATTATTACCAAATAAGTAAATGAATCATTTTTTTAACAGACTAAAAAAAAATGTGTATCACATAAATTGGGATAGGGGAGTAGTACATTTAAATTCCACTCGTTGCAAATCCACCACATCTTTGGATCCTTCACATCTTCCATGGACCTACTGAAACGTCATGGCCAAGAATATATAATTAAAAGTAATCCCACTTTATTGGAAATATTTTCCAACTATCCCCCGCCTAAAAATGACCTAAAATTTATGGCTAGGATTTCCCTCTTCCTATCTTGATCACTTCTCGTGAGGAATGGTAGGAGTGATCAACAAATTAATTGTTAGATGATACATTGTAGCTTCACATCTGCAGTTCTGGCACTATCTATTTATTTTGATAAATAAATGATAACGCGTGGCTTCATTTTTAAACTTATAAAGGTTCATATTTCAATAATAGAGGATGATATTCTTTTTTTCAAACATCCGTATCTCGATTATGTTGCCCTACTCTGCATATTATTTAAAATATAGAAATTGTTAGAGTGGACTACTAAAAGATAACCACACAAAAAAATTGCTACTATTGAATATTGTTGCATACAAAATATATTCTAAATACTCAGAGGACATTACTAACACTACATGCAAATTAAATAAATCCTTACATTTAAGTTGAACTATTCAACATGTATAGTTTAGTTTATCCATTTTTTTGGGTTTTCTTGTTCGAGAACGCGTTCAGCTTTGTTAGTGACAACATTCTCCAACGGAGGTGGCAAAACCAAAAAAGACAAACTTAAAAGTGTGTTTGGTAGGAAGGAAAATGTTTAATCGCGGAAAATATTTCCTTAGAAATAAGTGATTTTCTTATTTATTTTCAGATGTTTGGTATGTACTTAAGTAAGCAAGAAATATTATTTCAAAAGCATTTATATATAATCGCGAAACACATTGTGGGGTGGGGGGGGGGGGGGGGTATAGTAGAGATAGGGCTATGGGGGGTGGGGGTGGGATGGGGTGTGTTACAGGATTGGAGGAACGCAAGATATATAATGTCACTTATGAAACTTAGTTAATTCCCTACTTCCATTAGCGTATCGATATTTCTAAATTTTTAAGAAACCGATTTATTTTTCTTTTCTATTTATTCCAAATCTTTTTTACCACAAATATGAAAAAATCGGAGAACATTCATAACATTTTTGCCTACCAAACACGCCCTTATTTTTACTAGTTTACTAGTTACTATATCAATTGTTATCTACAAGAAATTAAGGTATCCTCAACTAACATTACTATAAACTAGTTCAACTTTCATTCTTATGTAGATCTTCTCACCTTCTCCTTAAATACAGACACCCCTTACAATATCACAACCAAATTATAGTCTTTCATCACAAATTAAATCATCATGGAAACCACAAAAGAACCTCCAGTGTCAACTGCTTCAACATCTTTTTATGCTCCTCTACTTATCTCCATGATAGGCATATTAGTCTCAGCTTTAGCATTAGTAATATACCACTTGATCTTAACCAAATATTGCCCTATTAGGAGAAATACACAACAAACCATAGACACTAATCTTCTAAGGGCCATCCCCGAGCCTCAATTACCCAAAGGAGTAGACAAAAGAATTTTGGAAAAAATCCCTATCATAGCTTATAATTCAATCCATAAAAAGAGTCTATTTCGTGTAGATCAAAACGAGTGTGCTGTTTGTTTAGGCGAATTGGAGGATCAAGAATTGGTCCGTTTGTTGCCTAATTGCCGGCACGTTTTTCACGTGCCATGTGTCGATAAGTGGTTCGTGGAGCACGCTAGTTGTCCCGTTTGCCGTGCTCCAATAACAGATGCAGAAACACATGTTATGTATTTATTAGATCTACTGTCGGAAATTAATTTAAATGGAGAAAATGGAGTCATCGATCGTGAAAATTGTTCTTCTTCTTCATCACAAGTACAATCTCATGGAATGCTTCGACATTGTGTATCGTTGGTAGTGTCTAAAGAGAGGAGAACAATATCATCATCACAAAGAAGATTATTAGTTGCAGGGTTGAGGAGATCATTGTCTATGGATCACAATTATTACAATAATCACGAAGGTGATTCATCATTATGGAGCAAATCAACCAAATTATTGAGATCTTTGTCACGACTTGGTAGGGGAAAAGGAAGTCAAATTATTCCCTACTGACCTGGTTCAAATCTCATCGGAGGCAAATATACTAATTAAGTGAGTTTTTCCTGATTTGTTTAAGTCATGGTGAATAAAGTTACTCGGTATCTATGCTGATGGAGGTAACATCCTGTGAAATTAGTCAAGGTGCGGGCAAGTTGATCCGGACACCATAATTATATATAAAAAATTATTCATTCTCTCTCAGTTCTTTATCAAATAGTAGCTTTCTGGTGCTAGAAATATGTTCAATAAATTGATGATAGACTAGGAACTGAATTAGTTTTAGATATTTACTCCTTCCCCCCTTGCCCTAGGATTTTCTAGGCTGTCACAAACCAAACTTAATGAATTTTAACATGTCCATCTACAAACTTCGTTGTGTAAAAATTGCATGACCTCTGAATCAGTAGGCTTCCCTAAGTGGATTAATTCTTCATGTATAATATTTCTTTGTTAATGAATATTGGCTCATTGTCTCGTATACACACTTTAACATTTGAAATTGTTGAGGTCATTATATATAACAACCAGTCATATTATGTTTGAGGTAAGATTCCATAAGGGCTAAGACATTGGACGCTGATACTTGCCATATCGGGAAATATTGGCAAATAGCATTTTTAATAGTGCCATCTATTAATTAATATAAGCCACCATTTTAAAAAAAAATTACTAACATTTAGTTCTTTTGATTTAAACTTTTTTTTGGATAAAAATACTTCCAACTAAAATACGGAACAACTCCAGCCAATAGTGCTGCAGTTAGAAGCTTTGGCAAGGAGAACTCGAGCAAAACGTGTTGGAATTCAAAAAGTCCCTATTGGTGAAATTCCAGCACAGTGGGGTTTAGAACTTTTACAAGTGAAACTCTAGCACCATTCGAAAGAGTTCTAATTTGGCACCAGATTTCGCCAAATCGTTGCTGCTCCACGTTGGTTCAGTTTAGAACTTGCCAATAAGCAATTTTCCAATTCCTACGAGTTGATAGCATGGGTAGATTTAGGAATATCATTATGACGTGTTGATATTAGCTTCTTTTTTTAATATAGTGAATTCATGTATGAATGATCATTGTAGCTCGGAAACATGCTTAGAATGAAAGGTAATGTAGCAAGTTTATAATTTCGTAGTAATACTGGCTGGCAAAATCACGAACATTGAGGAATTTGAAAATAGCATAGTAAGTTGAAACTCAAGTAATGATTCATGGGGTTCAAATATCTATTGGAGGTTTAAAACCAAAGAAGGATTTATACGTTCAAAAATTTGAGCTTCAAAACTAAGTACGGATTCAAACCTTTATAAATTGGGAAAAGTATTCAAAACACACTCAAACTATGGCAAAATTGCCATAACACACCTCAACTTTGCGGGGGTCCTATGACCCCCCTGGACTTATTTTTTGTGTATTATTTACGCTTTCAACCGGTGACCTGGACTAGCAAGTGAAGCTACTCTCCTTCAGCGCATAAGAGATGATAAAAACTATATGGACTAGTGTATATTTTCCACATGGCCGTCCAAATAACGTTTTTAATTCCCCAAATCCAATATCAAATCCCCACAAACAGCTAGATCTTGTTCTCTTCTTCCACATTGAGTTCTTCCCCAAATTTTGTGGTAAATTTCTTCTCTTTATGTTTCAATTCTTACCCAAGATTGGATTCTTACAATTTCTTTCCCCAAATTTCTGATTAAAAATTCGGGTTAGCTATGGAAGAAACAAGATTGGATTTGAATAAGCTTTGTATGGACAATGACGATCCAATGTTGAATGCGGAGGTGCGATGCAGTCATGGTGTGTTGCTCCCATTGAAGACTTCCTAGTCCGACAACAATCCCGGAAGAAGATATTGATCTTGCCCCCTACTATGGTTCGAAAAGTGTAAATTTTTTCGATGGAGGGATCTTTCCAAAGTCGATGAAAGATCGAAATACATTATTCCAAAGTTGGTGAACAAAATGAAGGAGATGTACGGAGAATTAGCTTCAAAAGAGAAGAAAATTAAGGAGATGGAAGAAGGATGTGGAAGTTCCGAAATTGCCGAGATGTTGAAAGAGATTGAAATGGAAGAACAATCTGCCTCAAGTGATATGAAAATGAAGGAGATGGAAGAACAATCAAGTGTGATTAATCTGGGCGAAATTGAAAATGCAAAAGAGATAAAATCGAAAAAGAAGGGGATCAACAACTTTAGCTCTAATTTGATTTTCACATTTTGTATATTGTTTTGTTTTGCTAGTTGGATCAGTTGGTTAATGCGAGGAAATGCTTCAACTTGTCATGACCAATTGCCTTAGTGTTTCTTGTATTTTTGAAGTTGAATGGTTTAGCTTTGTGCTTGATGTTAGGTAAGAAGTGCTTGGAAAAATGTCTTTTGTGTTGTGGTTAATGTTAGTTAGGAACTACTTTTCCCTTTTCTTTTGTCTTGTGGTTAATGTATGTTAGGAAATCCTTTCTAGTTTTCTTTTGTTTTGTGTTTTATGTAAGTTCGAAATTGATGAATGAAATCCCTTTAATTTAGAAAGCAAATGTGTTACATGTGCTCCAACATAAACCTTGCTTAAATTGAAAACACGGAGACCAGTCTAATCTATTTCTATGATCTCCTGTTTTTTTTCAACAAGGAAGTGTATCCGGTCCCTAGCAGCGTCACAGGCATTGAAACACAATACATCCCCTGTCCTGAATCCGTTAGCATCTATAAATTCTTTCCATCCTTGATAGAGCCGCGTATGAGCACAAAGTTTGTATTTCATTTTGTACGCACCTCTTTCAGAAATTACAACAGCTTCACGGTCATCGTCTGGGAGAAATTCAAGAATGCTACTTGGAAGGATCTGCGGAAAAAACATGTGATTACTAAAACTAAAATAACAATTGAAAATAACAAATAAATTAGATGAACACTTACGAAATCATCCTTTTTGACGTATGACTTGGTCAATTTTTTCTCAAAATAAGCTACCATTTTCGAATTAAGGCTCATGTTAGAGGCTGCGTAGAATGCTATTTCATAGTATTAGAGTGTGAGTGAAAGCCTATATTTATAATGTGTTTTGCAATAAATTCCCCACTACTTAACCCGCAACCACCTTAGTTGTTGTTGACCACCTTTAAATCCGGTCAAAAGTTTGACCACATTTAGTGAGCAACATTAATTTCGTTCAAAATGCTTGACCAGATTTGGTGAGCAACATTAATGTAGTTCAAATGCCTGACCAGATTTCACTTGGTCCATAAACTGCACTTTAAAAAAGAAACAGCTGCACCAACATAGGTTGCACATTCTGGACATTAAAAATGTGCACCAACAATTTCAAAAAGAAACAGACATTCTGGACATTAAACATGTGCACCAATTAACTGCTGAAAGAGACAGAACTTACTAATAGAAACAGACCTTGGTATATATAAACAATTGCACCAATATAAGTTTGTACAACAGTAGTGCATCACATTCATGATGATGCAACATTCAAGTGCAGTAGCATAGTGTCACAAAACAAGCATCTAAACCATAGCTACTTTAGTTTGTTTATGAACTGCAAAAACTACCAACTGCATTAACTTGTCCTACCAACTACCAATATATTAACACTACTTCCATGGATCTTTTGTCTGCGAGTTCTGGGTTGCTGTCACTTTTTTCCTTTTCTTTACCCTCATCTCTTCAAGCTGGCTTGATATCATTGTTGTTTTGCCCTTCCACCTCACTCCAGCCCTTGTTTTGTGACCAAGGTCCCCAGTAACATCAGCTGACCTTATATGCTTTCTTGGAGCAGCATCAATTATCCTACTACTTGGCAAGCTATGTTGTAGACAAAGCAAAATAATTGTTTATAGTTAGTAAACTCACTTGCAACAAATATACCCATTCCAACAAATATTTCAGCTCTTACATTGTATGTTGTAAATCCATTTTCTGCGACAAATATACCTATTCCAACAGTCCTAGGCCTTTTGTAAGGGGCAGTTCTTCTTCTTTTATTGTCAACAGCTGTTACACTAGAAGCTTGAGAGGTTTTTCTTAGTCTTCCCCTCCTCACATTAGATTGAGAAGCAGCAGGTTGATCAGGTGCATTGACTTCAACAGGTGCAGCACTAGAAGCTTGAGAGGTTTTTCTTGGTCTTCCCCTACTCACATTAGACTGAGAAGCAACAGGTTGGACAGGTTGGACAGGTGCATTGGCTGCAATAGGTGCAACATAACTTGTTGCATTTTCAAACTATTTAGCAATAATGGTTGTCCTCCTTGTTCCCATACCTCTTGTTGGTGCTTGAGAAGTACTTCTAGGCCTTTCACTTGTTGGTGGTGGTGCTTCAAAAGTACTCCTTGGCCTTGCACTTGTTGTTGGTGGTGCTTCAGAAGTACTCTTTGGCCTTGCACTTGCTCTTGCTGGTGCATCAGAGGTTAATGGATTTTTCCTTGGCCTTCCCCAATCTTTTGCTGGTGCTTCAGAAATTGGAGTTGTCTTTCTTAGCCTTCCCCTAGCTCTTGCAGGTGCAGCACTTGATTCAGCAAAGCTTGGCTGAGATGCTGCAACAATATCTGGTCCATTACAATAGCTTGTTCTACCAGAATCCTACCAAAAACAGTAGTGTCAAATCAAAACCATTACTACAAAGAGTATAAAAAATAGAGTTTACTTTAAAAGCTCATACCTTCAAAGGACAGCCTCTTTTATTATGGTTTTTACCATGACAAATGCTGCAAGTCATGTCAACTCCTTTTCTTGACAACTTACCGTATCTTTTTGACTCAGTGGCTTCTCTTCTCCTGGCCTTCTTTGGTCTGCCTGGCATAGGTTTTACAACTGGTGGTGCAACATAGGGGTTATTGGACTCAGGCCACATTTTCATATTAGTGACTGGTTGAAGAAAATGACAATAAGTCCTCAAGTAGGTCTCCTTACTGTAGCAGCTATCAACAAACTCAATGGGTTCATACTTCTTATTTAATATGGAAGCAAGGGCATGTTGACATGGTATTCCCTTGAGCATCCGAGCCCTGCAACTGCAAGTTCTATTTCTCAAATCAACAGTATGTTGATATGGCCCATCACTAATTTCAAACCCTCTCTTACCATTGAAATCAATATTACATTCCATTGACTTCTTTATGTTGATTTCTAGTACCCTCAGTGTCATTGGAGATATATTGGTTAACCATGTTTTTGGAAATTGACTCAACTGACCTATTCTAGTCATTACCTTCACTCTAATCTCTTCAAGCATAGTGATAATGGTTTTATGCCTTGGTCCTAAAATCCAGGCATTGAAGCTCTTAGACATATTATTGTCCATACTATCACACTTAATGTCACTTCTAAAGTACAGTTTACACCAAGTTTCAGGTGGGTAGTACAGTAAATCTGTAACAATATCCTTACCATCCTTGGCAGTACCAAGCTGTTTCATTTTGTCCAGATTTATCTTCATCTCTCATTCAAAGGTGTTTTTTGCACACTTCCAGAATTGGTTCCTTTGTTGAAGACCTCTCCATCCTTTTGCCCAGTTGGCTAGGATGTGTCTTGCACACATCCTGTGCTCCACCAGTGGTAACAATTCTTTCATAGCTGATTGAAGCCCCTACAATTTTAAGAAACAATTATATATGAATGGACAGAAACTAAATGAAGAAAAAAAAAGTGATTGTCATACCTTTTGCATGTCTGATATCACTGTGTAGTTGCTGCCATCTCCCATTCCAAAATCAGCTATCAACAATTTCAAAAACCATGTCCAAGTGTTCTTATTCTCATATTCCACTATAGCCCAAGCAATAGGAAACATTTGATTATTAGCATCTTTAGCAACAGCAGCCAATAGCTGTCCTTTGGTTATTCCCTTTAAGAAACAACCATCCAAACCAATACATTTCCTACAGCCACCTAAAAAGCATTTTTTCAAAGCATCAAAGCAAAGATTAAAAAAATTCCAAATACCAACCTACCACTTTCACCAGAGTCATCAACCTTAACAACACAAGTACTCCCAGGATTAGTCCTCAACATTTCATCCCTATAGTCAAATATTTTTCCAAACTCTAACACATGATCACCCATGATTTCTTGGAGTACTTTAGCTCTAGCTCTCCTGGCAGTGGTTTTTCCAACATGTATGTTAAGTTCTTCCCTAATCAACTGCTGAAACTTGATAATCCTAATGTTTGGCTGTTCTGTAATTCTATTCTTGTAATGCTTAGACAAAAACTTAGCATTGCACATGTAATTTCCAGTAGTCTTGACACACCTATGTTTAGGATTGTAGGTTTTGATCATGAAATCATTAGTCTTCTTGTCAAGACTTGCATATAGCAGCCATGGGCATCTATCCCTACACCTCACCCTAACCTTTTTGGGTTCATTGACAAATTTCTCTAACTGCACACCCCTTTGAAGTGCATATTTTGTAACAGCATCCCTAAACTCATTTACATCCTCAAAAACCATCCCCAACTCCCACATCACTTTTTCAACAGTTTTGTCAAAAATTATTCTTCTCCTAGCCCTCCTAGACCCTGACTCATCATCTGTATATGATTCAACACTATACGCATCAGAACTGATATACACTGGCTCATCCCCAGCAACCTTACCTTTCAAGCTTGTATCAGGAGTAGCAGTTTCATCAAAGCCCAGATCTGGACCAACTTCACCAACAGGAATTTCTCTAGGGTCATTTCGTATCCTTTCTCTTCTTTTCCTCCTCTAATATGACCTCCTTTCAGCCCTCAAATTTATGCACTCTTGATAAACATCATCACTTTCATGTTCAGCATCATGTTCATTAAATAGTTCAGCTTAGTCAGACTCAGAACTATCATCAATGGACTGGTCAGATTCAAGAATAGGAAATTCACTACTTAATGGGTCTTCAGAAGCAGCAGTTTCAGCAACTACTGGTTCAGCAGGTGCTGCAGTTTCAGTAGCTGCTGGTTCTTTATTAAAAGCAAACCCATCCCCTTCTTGGATACCCCCATCCCTTTCTTCATTAAAAGCAGCCAAAGATTCCTCATTGGGGCTAGTGTATTCCAAAAAAGCAATGGGACCATCTACATTATCTAAATTATCAACCATGTGATAGACATAGATTTCAATATTATCCCCATTTTCAAAACTTTGTGAAATTTCCAAAATGTCCCTATCAGTTTGGATTTCTACAACACTGTCACTATTAGGTCTCCTAACACAAAATGAACAACTTGTAGTATACCCTAGTTCTTTAATATAATCCCTTAGTTCAAAAAAGGACATCTTATCCACTTCAATATCCAAAAACTCTGTTATTTGTCCACCCTTATGCTTTGGTTGCCCACTACTGACATCCAAAACCCCACCATGATACCATCTCAATGTTACTAATACAAACCCACTCATACCTGAAATTACAATTCAATAATTGTCACGACCCGACAAGGGGGCAGCGACGAGCACCCGGTGCTAGCCCACCCGGGCACCCCTTAGCTTACACTTATGCTTGCATCTAGGTGAGCCACATCATTAATCATACATCTCTAAGCATCAATCATACTAGTCCCATTGGACGACAACATCTTTAATCATCATAGGCATCTGTGCCACAACAATGTACATGGGCCGACGAGGCCAACAAAATGACATACAAAATATAGGCCGACAAGGCCGGACATATCTAACCATATACACGTGACTACGAGCCTCTAAGAGTATAACATATCACATGAGCGGGACAGGACCCCGCTATGCCCATAATTATATACACAAAAGAATAAGTACCCAAAAGCTACGGCTCCGAAAGAAATGGAGCTCTGCTATGCAATCTCTGAATAAGCAGCTATGGATCAAGTTTGTCTCCATGTGCACCTGCGGGCATGACGCAGCGTCCACAAACAAAAGGACGTCAGTACGAAGAATGTACTGAGTATGTAAAGCATGATCAACATCGATATATATAAGCATAATGAACAACATATGAAATAGCATAGGAGGGGAGACAATAATATCATCGTCATAGCACTTACCTGCCTTTCGTAGGACTTTCCATTTTTCATACGTATTTGTACACCTACGTCATCATCCCTATTCCATAATAGTACTCGTACCATACTTGTGCTCATATTCGTATATATGTCCTTATTCGTATTCTTATACATAGTCTTATCACATTCATATTCTTATTATATACATAGTCATTTCATATACATAGCATTTACATAGCATACCCGACCTCATAGGATCGGTGTTTCATACATACTTGGCCAACCAAGGCTCAAGGTTACTCATACCTGGCCCTACCAAGGCTTCAGGGTTATTCGTACCATCTGCAGAGGTGTGCGCGCGTTTCGTAATCGTATACATACTTTATACATATTCATATACATATATCCTACCCAGCGTTATAAGCTCGGGGTGTCATTATAGCCCTTCATAGGCACATATAAGTATAATAGCCCGTAGGCACCTTTAGCATCATTATTATTATCATCATCATCACTATCATCATCATTTTCGCTACATCTATATCTTATGCTTACTCGTCATATGGGGTGCGTAGTACAATCGTAGTACATATCGAGGATCGTGAGCTTATGAGCTCGGAATGTCAATCATTTGAATACAACATACTCATATAGAGGATTTAAGAGTTTGGCTAAGGAACCATGCCTTATGAAAGAAGGGTTAGCCTTACATACCTTTTCGTCGGACTATTCTACACTTGCACGTTTCCTTCCAATGCTAGCGTCTATACCTTCATTAATATCATAACAATGGCCATTAGTCATTCACATTATCCACATTATCTAGATTCCTTAATTTGCCTCTAATTCACCCATATTTATGGTCATAACATCCAACTTCGTCCATTCGTCTAAAGTGTCTAGTTCATGATCTTAGTACCATTTATAATACATTCATATCACAACACAACAACATTCATGATTCAATTCAAACTATTCCTCAAAATGTCACTATTCATCATTCATGACCTACTTGACCATATTTTCTACAATCCATGTATTTCAACTCTTCAATACCTTAAACATCATATAAAAATCATGAATCTTACCTTAGAAGTTGTAGGAACAAGCTTTGGTTGATAATACTCCACTTTGAGCAAAACCCTAGTTTTTCTCCATTTGGATTTCTTGACCTAGATGATCTTTGATGATGTTCTTACTCTTGATTCACATCGTTTTATGTTGTTGATCCTCAAATATCCTTGAAAACTTGTATAATAAATGTAGAGAAAGGTTTTAGAGAGAAGTGGTGTAATGTTGTAATGAAATAAAACAAGTGTTGGTCCCTTTACTTAATGACTTGCAAAATCTGTGCTGAGGTGAACAATGGTCGTAAACTGAGTTTACGACCACGTATTCCACTTTACGGCTCGTCCATCGCGGTCGTCTTTAACCTTTTCAAAAATCAGAAGCTTAGGCTGCAACCATGGTGATTTACGACCATGGTTTACGGGCCATAAATCACTTTACGGTCCGTAAACCTAGTCGTATTTTACCATTTCCTCCACTGGCAGAAAGTTGAAGTTCTGCATGGCAGTTTACGACCTGCTAGTTTACGGACTATACCAGTTTACGGTCAGTCCTAGCACTTTACGACCACTGGGCAGTTGCAATTCTGCAACTTCCCATATTTCTTAGACTTCTCATTTTAATCACCCACGTCCATGCACATGCATTGCTCACCTTATATCTCATCTTAACTTAGCCAACTTTCTCATCTCACATCGGATACCTTCGAAATCTCGCCTAAGGTCATCAAACGTCGTTTCTTGCTCATGGACATCATGCACTCATACTTATCACTAGTTCGTTCACTTACGTACCAACGGAAAATTTTTCCGAGGTGTAACAATAATAGTACAAACAATCAGTACCACACATATACAATAACAATAGATGGTCAACAAAAATCACAACCCCACACACACATCAAATAACAACAATTATGACTTCTGACAATACAAGGCCAAACAGTGTATAAAATCACATTTTGGGGTGAAAAAAAATTGGACGCACTTACAACAGTAATACTACACAACATAAGATTACACATCTCTTAACCCCAAATAACCCCAATTTAAACTAGGAAAAACCCATAATTTTTTAACAAACCCTAGAAATTCATACAACAATGTCACAAATCCTATATAATATAGAAAAAAATAAACTTCACGCGTACAATACTGATAAAGAACACGACTAACTTGGTATTTTTTCAGTACACTAAAAGCTTGACACTACCTTGAAGATAAATCGATGATTTCGGGTCAAAATCAACCGCGATGTTACCACCTAAACTTAGTTTAACTATGATTCACACTGATTTGCAGAATAAAATGGTATTTGAGTGATTAAAATGGTAGAAATCGAGTGGAAGGTGAGATAGAATTTTGGATTTCAAATTTTGGAAAGCAAAATAATGAAAATGACCTGTCTGGTTTTAACTTTATGAGTGCGTGCATACACTCAAACTCGTTTGAGTGACTTTGTCCGGTTGAAAGCGTAAATAATACACAAAAAATAAGTCCAGGGGGGTTATAGGACCCCCGCAAAGTTGAGGTGTGTTATGGCAATTTTGGCCATAGTTTGAGTGTGTTTTAAATACTTTTCCCTTATAAATTCAAGACCAAGGAGCTCTGCATGGGGTTCAAAAATTTATAAATTCTTCCGTGTTTTTTATAAATTCTTCTGTGTTTTAAGTAAAGTAATTTTTCCCGAATTTTATTTTCGCATTAAAGTGTGACTATTCCCCTATTTCTTTTTCGAATTGTGGCTACAAATTCATACTGCACCACGTCCAGAAACTGGTCATTCCATCTAACTTTTACGAACAAATCTTATGTATGGGCTAGGCCCCTACCGATTTTGGCCTCCACAATATGTTCTGTGTGTAAAGTGAAACAGAGTCACTGACAGGTAAAGGATAACTTACATAAATAGTTATCGTTTCTAGGCTTCTAACCAATAGTAGCTATTTTTCACTTAATTACATTAGCTGTGTTGGGTATTTGGTTTGACATCAAATGTAGCAAAGGAGAGGTCCAGATCAAGAGGATCCATGGCACGACATTTGTAGACTTCGTCCCTTGTGTAAAATGAAACGAAGTGCCATTTTGAGGCACACTAGAGAATAAATTGAATCAGCATTTTAGGTGTTGTGGCCTTATAATGGTTGTTGTTAGAGACTTTAATCCTCCTCAATATTAATCATCTTGGATCCACCTCCCCTTCATTTTCATTCTCTCCATTTTTCTCCAGTTCTAGCTTAGATTAGGGACACATAACAGAGATTAAAAATAATGATTATGATTTAATTGATTAAAATAAAGCTCTAACCATCGTTTTCTTTTCTTTCTCTTACCCTGTACTTAATATAAACCCTTGCAGTTACAACTTCTATTTGCATTTTTTCTTTGTTTTCCTTAAATCCCTGTGTCTTATAATAATTTGTTTTAGCAAGAAAATACTTAAAAAAAAAAAATTGAAAGAAAAAGACAAGTCTGTTCTGATTACTAGTGAGCGATTTAAAAAGTGATTAATTGGGACCATGAGCCATTTTTCCTAAAGATAATTCTACAGGAGATTGATTAAGTCCGTGAGCACATTGAGATTTAAGGAAAACAAAACAAAAAATGATGGGGTAAAACTGTGGGAAAAATATAGGAAGAGAGAAAAGTTCTAATAAATTTATTTATGGACAAGTTATTAATTATCTAAACCATAGTTAGAGCTTTGTTTTAGTCAATTAAATTATAACTATTAATTTTAACACATATGATATTTCCCTAATCTAAGCTAGAACTTGGAAAAAATGGAGTGAAATCAAAAATGAAATGAAGTGGAGCCTGATCCAATCATCTTGATATGCGATTAGTAATTATTTGTTGGTCGGTTTCACTAAAATTTCCGGCCAGCATTTTGAAACCACAAAAAATTACTTGTAGAAATTTTATATAGCTTAAAAAATAAACATCATTTTATTAGATTACATTTTATCGGCGAATAATTTCATTTATTAATTAATCAAGTCGATCATCCAAACAAAAAAGGAAAGAAATGTTGCTATATATATATATATATATATATATATATATATATATATATATATATATATAAATAATAAAATGCATCGTTGGCGTAAATATAATATTTCTAACAAAGGCTATATCCCTAGTCTTAGTTGTCCACTTTCTCCCCATTTTCATGGCGGGATCCTCCAAGTAATATGAAGGAGGATATACAATAAAGATACTATTTTAGTGATAGGTCCCAAAGCTCCGGAGGAAAAAAAAAAGGTACTACTAGTTTCTCCCTAAGCTCAAAGGCTCAATCCTTACCCCATTTTCCACGTCAAAAGTACAAAAATTAATTGCACTAAAGGGCGTGTTTGTTATGACAGAGAATATTTTTCAGAAGAAATATCCAATACATACTCTCTAAAATTTAGAAACTACTTAAAATGGATTATAAGAGAAAAACATAATCGAAGAAAGTCATTTCCCTTTTCAATGGAAACATGTTTTTGGTATTCGGTTGCCACGGAATTAACTTACTTTTTCCTTCATATAAACAGACCCTAAACAAAACTATCCTAAACTAAAAGGAAGTGCGTTGTGATTATAACTTGTAAGTATTTAATCTTGATGTTTACGCTAAATTAAAAAAATTAACCTTAATTAGCAAATAAAATTAAATTGAGAAATATATATTACTTGATCATGACTAAGTAAGAAATTTGTTAATAAAAGACCCATATTTTTTTTTTATGTGATATAAACATCATCTGCGGCTAAGATTTTACCCTAGTCTATATGATATGTACTTTAGTACATGAATCACAATGGCCTTTTACGTTATGTAGTCCAATCTTTAATTTTTTTTTCTTTTCTTTTTGCTTAATCAAGCAAAGGATACAAGATGCTTCTCTACCCTACTTGCACATGAATTTGAATCTTTTCCATATATTGTGGATTAAATGTCAAACTCAAAATTAATTCATTATGATTACCAAAAGAAAGAAGGAGAAATAATTAGCAAATTCAATACCAACCAAACCGACTGATTCGACATTATTGGATGGGATCATCACATCACATTGTAAATCCATCACCCTTTAATTTGTAGCAGTTTGCCTAATAATTTGGCTCCACGTATTATATTAGGAAAATCTGTATGTTCAAAACATAGCTTTCAAAGATAACAATCACAAGGTAAATGACCAAAAGAAAGAAGCCCAAATATTAATTAAGTAGAATATTAGGAAAAGATTCATAAATATTCATTTTTCAATTCCTGTAATTAAAAAATAGTCACTATCCCGCAGTTTTAAATTTTTAATTGAATTACCTGTGGAATATAAAACTCTAGGACAATAATTAGTTTTTGAAAACAAGACCGAAATGTAATCGGTGGATGCTATTTCCACAAAATATTACTATCAAGTATCAAGAAACCAAACTAGGTAGAATGATAAGAAAGTTGATTTACATGCATTAAACAAAGAAAAAGGTTCTTCCTTTATGTAAACGGCCCATGTGGGCTGGTGGACCAATGAAAACTATAAAACGAACTCCAACAAACACTTTGCCTTTTAATTTCTTAATTAATTAATTGATTACAATGTACAATCTTCCAACTTTCTAATATAACAAATTGTGCATTATTGCTTTCTCCTACAAGAGAATTTTTTTTCTTCTTCTTTTCAAAGACCACACCATCCTCAAAAGGAAACTTCATCAACCTTTACAACCCCCCTTATGTGATCTCTACAATAATGAGTTGTATAAAGATATTTTTTAAAGGGTAGTTAAATTATTATTTTGGTTAATTATTATGTTAAGAACCAAGGGGTGCTCTATGAGGAATGCCCTTTCTTCTTCTAGCATTTGAAGGGGGTGGAGGTGGGGTGGGTGGGTATATGTCATGTTCTAAGCCTTCACGCAATTGATTTCCTCCTCTTGATGATATGCCTTCACCTCTTTGCAATGCTACTTCATTCTTGGCATCTAAGATAAAGCTTGCATCTCCATTCCTCTTTATTCCTACAAGCTAAGTCATTAAAAACAAATGATATATAGTCCCAAAATGTATACAACTCATCTTTCAAGATTACTTCATCATAACTTCAATGGGAAAATTAAATTGGCCTATAATGGTGATGATTGATGAACCACTATATACAATGTATGCCTTGTGTGCCCGAAAAAGAAAATGTAATAATAGCATTAAAAAAATTGGTTAATTGGTTATTCTTGAAAAGGATGGGATGGGTATCTATTTATACCTCCCTAGCTCTCCATGTGGCTACTCTGGTAATCAGTAGCGGAATAAGAGATTTTGATCAAGAGATATAAAACGATGAAAGAATTGGCTGGTAAACTGGAATTCGAACATACGACTTAAAACAATATTCTTAAACCAATTTTACTACTATACTACAAATTTCCTTATAAGTAAATTCAATATTTTATATATAAACAAGACGAACCAGATTCAATTGAACCCCTCAATAAACGTAGCTTCATCTTTTCAATATGTTTTATAACAATCCAAGGCTACATGTTTTTGAGTTGTGAACTTATGATGTGATGACGGTGGAGTGATATATTCTTTGGTAGGGAGTTACAATCAAGGATGGTAATCAGGATGTGAAATATGTGGGACATGAATCATAAATCATGATGTATGAATAATGCAATGCAATGCCATTGCCAAAATAGCTAGATAAAATGAAGTAATCGAGAATATTAACAAAATTAAGAGATTAATTTTAACTAAATAAGTAGTAATTTACCTTACATCCGAGAGAACAGAAACGAAAAGTGTCCAAAAGGCTTCTTCCACATATTTCACAAACGTGAGAACTTGCTTTGCCACTACTCTTTGGTTGTGGCCTTTCATTTAGAAACAAAACTCTTGCACTATTGATCACATATGTCTGCACTCCACTTATATCCAATACCTTCTGAATCTCTGAGACTCTTACCACATCATGATATGAAGATCTCCTTATCTATTTCATCCAATGCAAGAAAAAAAGAAAAAAAGAAAAAAAGATACACACACATTACAAATTTCAACCACATGTGGTGAAAAAGAAAATGTCAAAACCACATACCTACTTTCTTTTTTCTAGGTAAAAGTGAAACCCAAGGATAGTTACTTACTATGTAAGAAAAGATACATTCCAATAATAAAGACAAGATTATTACATAGGTGGAATTAGATTTTTTAGTTTATGAATTCTGGATCATAATTTTTTTTTATTTACTGAATTTTGAATAGACACATAGTTTGAGTCACAGTTATCGAGTTTTACCGAGCCTGTAACTATCATTGCGGCTCCGACCCTGGCTCATGATGATACTCATAATGCGAAGGTTTTAGATACCAAAAATTACTATGTAGTGAACTTTCTTTTGTACGAATTCAGATTAGTCGGATCATTACCTGAATGACTTGATGGTCTTTATGTTTGGATGAGCGGCAATAGAAGCAAAAAGCATTGTCATTGCAGTCCAAGCAGTACATATTACATTCACTACGTGCCGCATCACCGTGCGTCCGGCATATTGAGAAAAAAGCCGTGTTTAATAGAGGCTCTAGCCACGGTGGAACCAGCATTGTCATCAAATCTTCGACTATCGACTTAAAATGTCTATACAGACTAAGACCTTATTCACGCAGCGCGAATAATAACCCAATGTGAATAAGTTGTCAAAAAGTTCTTGGATTCTTGTAATGATGGTTGAAGAATCAAGAACTAGAGAGAGAAAATTTTCAGAGACAAAGAGAGGATTGTTAGGAAGTGGGGTTGGAAAGGGAAGAAGGGAAGGCCTAACCTGAACTAACAGCAACTTAAATTTCAACAATAAAAACAAAGGGGAACGATTTTATTAATGAAAGTAGATCTGACGGTTGACAAAAGATGAGGTGGCTGAGATTGATTTTCAACCGTTGGATGATGGGGAAAAAAAAAAGGGGAAGAGAGAAAGGGTATGTGTGAGTTAGGCGCTTACGCTAACTTTGGATGTTCTTTGCGTCTCTATGTAGGCAGAAAGGTCGGCCATTAGGCTACGTCTAAGCAAAACAGCTGGTCACTAAACGACGTCGTTTGGATTTTGTTTTTATACAGATTTACAGGCGTCGAGTTTTTAGTGGTGGTTGATGTGGGTCCTATGGTATGGTTTCTTGTTGCAAATTACGTCGAGATGAGAATGAGTGTTAATGTGACCTTTGAAGTTCCTAGAATGCCCTTTATTTTCTCAGTTATTACTCCTTCCGTCTCATTTTATACGAGGGTGTTTGATTGAGCACTGAGTTTAATGAATATGTAAAGCTCAATAGAACTTGTGATCTAAAACAAGTTTTGAGTATTTGTATGATTGTAAATCATTTCATTAAATGTAAATATAAAAATGTATCATTCTTTTTTTTTTTAACTGACTAAAAAAAAAGAGTGTCGTATAAAATGCGACTGTGGAAGTAGCATTTTTTGTCCTTAAGATTTGTAGTGTCTTGAGTATGGCTACTTTAATTCATAAGTTTTGGCAGCATGAATATTAAAATTAAAGATGAATGTAGGGGGAAGGTTGAAATTCGATAAAAACATTATTTGTATTTAGTATTTATATAAATTTAATTTTTCGGCACATGTATTTGCATGTCTAAATCAAGCAATGTACGGTTTTGATTAAATAGTTATACATGAAAAATAAAGTACAAGTTTCTATGAATGATTAAATTTCCATCCTTGACTTAATATATATTCTTGAATAGAAATGTTGATTACTTTTCTCGAATATAATCGGCTATCCCCAAATCAAAACCTCTTTCAAATAAATATAGTCTATTGATTCTAGAAACACATTACCAGTTTAATAAGTGTATGGTTATTAAGTGACAACTATTAGAATTATTGGAAATTCTCGCGAATATCTCAATGGTTGAAGGATGCTTCAACGGGTGTAATATGATTATTTAAAAGGTAACAACCGATTGAAGCACAAAACTCTGAACCTACATAGTCAATTCAAATTGAACCAAAAAATACATATTTCTTTGCCCATCTTCAAATCTATTACTTTGTTAATTAAGATTCCTAGGAAATAAGCTAATAAAATATGAGAAAGAGCTCATATTATTTTTTCAAGATTAAGTTATAAATTGAAATAGAAATGT
This sequence comes from Lycium barbarum, assembly GCF_019175385.1. Classification (NCBI taxonomy): domain Eukaryota; kingdom Viridiplantae; phylum Streptophyta; class Magnoliopsida; order Solanales; family Solanaceae; genus Lycium; species Lycium barbarum. The sequence goes on along the minus strand of NC_083344.1, from coordinate 119,421,990 downwards.
ATAGAAGCATTTTAGGTTTGTTTTTATTATTTCACCTATCACTTTCAACCGTACTTAATTACTTAACTACTTAATTACTTAACTAACCATAAATTAAATAAAAGTATACTTTTTCAAAGTTCTTTTTAGGAAAAAAAATTGAAATTTCAGGGATTAGAAAGAGAGTAATATAAAAATAAAATACAAAACAAAAAAGAACAGCTGCACAGAGCTGCCGTCTTTGAGCAGCTTATGGAACTTCGTTGCTAGAGATAATTCTCCGACACAATTATGTAATATTTATTTAATATGGATCCTTAGAATAAAGAAGAATAAAAAAAGATTATGATATGCACATATTTTAATTCAGTATATATAAGCACGCGCGTAGGCTACATAATTAAATACATATTAAACCACCAAGGATGCAGTGCAGCGAATGGACTGTTCCTTCTTTAATCAAAGTTTTCGGGTTCGACTCTGGGTATGAAAAATCCTTGATAGGAAGTCTTTCCCCCCGAATGGAGCCTTACGCGATGCGAATCCGAATATAATCGGATTATAATGAGGATACCTGACAACATTTTAAAAAGAAAAAAATAGATTAATTATTACTCTCATAATTTAATTTGGAAGTTACCATTCGGAGGTTGACGAGATAATTAAAAACATAAAATCTTTTCTTACAGCCTATAATTTATATATTTACCTTTTTCAGTAGCAAAAATTTTCTTTTAACTTGCCAACAAATTTTGTTTAGACATTCAAATTACTATTTCAATTGAGTATTTGAACATGTGATAAAATATTTTTAGAAACTTTCACTTTATATTTTAGAAAAACTTTTGTGTGTGTTCTCAAGTACTCATTATGTAGATAAGTTAACCACTTAAAATATGTCACGTACTTGAATTGTATGCATTAACATTAATGAGTCGCAGAACTTCATACATGCCAATTGAGCTGATGTGTATAATTTAAAAAAAATATATTATTTATATGATTAATTTAACTACCTAATGGACATTTGGAAACATGTACAAATGTTTTTCTAAAATTTCAGTTGAAAGTGTCTAGCAGAAACACTTTGTCATGCATTCAGATGTTCAATTGGAACAAGCTATAGTTCAAGCGTTTAAATAAACGAAAAAGGGCATAAAATGCCCTTGAACTATTAGAATTGGTACAAAAATGCCCTCAATCCACCTTTGAACCCCAAATATCCCTGTCGTAAACCTATTGGGTCTACTTTGCCCTTATTTTTAAAGGTCACGTTAAATAAAATAATTAAATATTTTTTATTACATGGCCAGATCTGATTGGTCCGAATTTAAACCCTTCCCAAATTAAAAAAAAAATCCATCCATGACCCGTATTTTGACCCTGCCCGTGTGAGAAAATCTCTACCACCACCATGTCATCTTCTAACTTGAAGCTTCAAGCTTCATTAATGACTTCCATGGAGTTTTCTGCTTCTTTCTTCAGGTTCTAAGTCCTAATTCGATGGTTATTCATGCTACCAACTTTAAAAATAGTATCACCCAATTGATTTAAACACCAAAATTTACAAATTTAGAAATTTAATCCAAAAGCTCCTTCAATGGCGGCTTTATTTCACTTCCTTAATGATTTTTTTTTCAAGTATACTCAATCACACTTGAGCTTAAGAACCAAATTCCAACATACCAAGTTCAAATTGCAAACAAATCTCAAAATTAAATTTTCAAATTGAGGTCAATGTCATCAATGAATGTCTAAGTTTTATGAAGGTTTCATGAGATTAAACAATTTTTTTTTTTTTTTTGCAGTATTCAACTAAATTTCAACACAAATATGCTCAATAAAAACTTAAGATTAGATTTTTTTTTCCATTTAAACACTTAATGCCAGTTAATTTTTCCTTATTTTGATTTGTAATGAAATGAGTTAGAGGGTTTTCCAATTTGGTTTGTTAGGGATTTATTTGGGGTGGGTCAGGGTTTAGTTGGTGGATCGGGTTAAATGAGTTGAGAATTAATTAGTTTTAGTTAATCATATGACTATTCAACGAGAGGCTGCCACGTAATAAATGAAATGGTCCATTAAAATAAGGGCAAAGTAAAGCCAATAAGGGTATTACGGGCTCAAAAGTGTATGAAGGATATTTTTATATCAATTCTAATAGTTCAAGGGTACTTTAGGTCTTTTTCCTTTAAATAAATAAAATTTAATGATAACTTGATAAGTGTGAGAGATTGTGAATGTACTAAACCAGTAAATTATGAGCCACTTCAACTAAGGTGCCGTTTGACCATAAAAATTATCCACTTTTTTTCGAAATTTTTTTTATTTTAGGTCAAAAAAAAAATTCACTTTTTTCACTTTTTTATAACTACATTCACCAAAAATTATAATTTTAAAAATTATGGCCAAACACAACTCCAACTTCAAAAATTTCAAAAACAAAAAGAATTTATTTTTGATATTTATGGCCAAACGGCACCTAAATTTATGTTGGGGATTTCTTTTTTTAAGTCAACATGATTTGACACTTGACAGTTTCTTTTTAGTTTCTTACATTATTGATTTCATAGTTCAAACTTCAATCAATGCCTAAGTTGGAGGTCAAGACTGAGAAAAAGTAGGAAATTTGAGGAAAATGTGGGAATGCATTTTTGTTTGTCACTTAATTATAGTACGATATTGCATACAACGAATATATTAATTTTTTTAACAAATTCTAATGTCTCAATTGTATACGTCTAATGGGAAATTGCTGAGGAAATGAGTGAAACAGTTCTTTATAATTTCAATCGAAAGAAAATTATACTTCAAAAATCTTTTGTGTATTATGTTCAGATGTCTTATATGTAAAAATAAAAATCTATTATAGAAAACATAAAACTAAAAGGTAAATAATGTAGAAGTGCAAGACCAATTGATTCGAAATTGTAACTTTGCCTGTCTTTTATGTACTATCACTCATTCAACACGTACTTAAAATCCCTTTTTATTTTGAGTCTGCAAAATGTGATTATCATCCGGTCAATTCTCCCAAAAATATAAATAAAAACTCTCTCTCTCTCTCTCTCTCTTTTTTTTTTTTTTTTTTTTTTTTGAAAGAGCAATCACAAGGAACCATCACTCGTTATCTATCTCCACCGCATCACCATGCAAATTCCTTTCACAAAAGAGAAAAAAGAAAATGAAAAGAGACCTTGCTGTCTTATAAGTGAAAACAAAAACGTATCTAATTACTTCTTTCTTGTTTTCATCATGAGCAACAAATGAATAATTTATTGGTTAGGTAATCTTTCTTCTTTCACTAGTCGCTGTTAAACAAAAAAAGAAAAAATGAATTTGCATTGGGGAAATAAAGAGGAAACTTGCACAAAATTGGGACGACGTACTTCATGAAAAGACTATAAACTAAAAGAAAATTGTTATCCAAAGCGACAATTACGCTCCTGAATTGCAAAGTAGCTTTATCATGAATATTAAAATACTCTTCTTTCCTTCCAAAAGTAAGATACTTTTAATTTAAATTACTAATAAGCGATGCTAATTAGTCGAGATCAAATTTTAGTTTATTACTCCCTCCCTCTCAATTTATGTGACACTATTTAATTAGTCACGGAGTTTAAGAAATAAAAGAAGACTTTTAAAATTTGTGATCCAAAATAAACCTTAAATATTTGTGTGGTTGTAAATCATCTCATAAAATTAGGACATGTTAAAAAAAAGTGTGCCACAAATTGAGATAGAGGAGTATATGTTTAGGTCGAATATGTTCTAGAAATCTTTTATTGTTGCTACAAATTTTTAAATTAGTAGAAGATATCGAATTTTTTTAGTTATCTTTATTTTTACTTTTGTTTTATATGATGAACTTAAGTTAAAGTGGTCACATGGATAATGAAAATTCGGATAGCCAGACTCCAGCTTGGTTAAAATTGAGATGAAGTAACGATTGTTGCTATTCTGAATTACATAATATATATCCATGATTAATACAGTTATTACTAAACAAAAATAAACCAACATACCTTGTTTTTCAAAGAAATATTGACGATTTTACTAGTCTCTATAAACGTGCAGCTGCACGTTATTCCCAATCAATCTCAATCATAGTTAAAAAAATACTATAATGTAGATTTTTTTTTATGAGTTACAAAAATATTATTACTATAGTATTGAATTTTATCTACTTAATAGAGTTCTGAAATTGATGTTCCCATTTTTTCTGAATAATCCAATTCCTAAAATAATAGTATTAGGAAAGTTTGTAAGTAGTTTAGGTCTCTTAAATTTTCATATTAGATTCTAATTTGAACTCTGAATGTAACTAACGTATTTTTTTGCTATCAAAGCCTTTATTAATTGGAGCCTATTATTTGAAAGATTTGTAAATATTATAGGTCTCTTCAATTTTTGATATTACATTCTAATTGACTCTCAAAATAAGTGACTTGATTTTTGGCTTACGAATTCTTACAGTACGTGGATCTACGATTAAGTAATGTACTTGTCCGACATCTAATTTGTTAGGGGTTGTTTGGTACACGGTATAAGGTGAGATATCCCAGTATTAATTTTGAAATTAATTTTATATCATGTTTGGTATTAAGATAAATTTGAACCTTTTACCAAATAATGTATAAAATGAAGCCCATACTTAAAGATGGGATATCCCACTCAATCCCATTAACTTTGGGATTATTTTCTATCACCTTTTATATGGGATAAATTTATCTCAAAATTATAATCCGGAAATTACAATACGGGGATAATTCTGTCCATGTACAAAACGACCAATTAGAGAACTTCATACTTACGATTTGTGCATGTTAAAGTTTATGCAGTGATTAGACTTTGATTTGACATCAACGTGATTGGGATTAGAATCGGAATCCGATGCAAACTCATCCTGCTAATTGGCAAAGTTTTTAATGTTTTATAGTTTTATCGAATAGCTACTGGAGTAACACTTGTAGCAATAGCAACCTTAGAAGAAAACACCCCCTATGTTGAATACACACTGGACATATTACAATTTGCTCCTATTAATTTACAAGAACCCCAAAACTTTATGAAAATAAATGAATTTAGATTTACACTGGTGAGAAAAGATAATAGCTGTTCTTCAATTTTAAGCAAATTGAAATTAACGATAACAACCCTTATTGACTGTTTGGCTTATCTTAGGCTCATCTTGTGTTAATATTCAACCAATATTAAGCAAATTGGAATTAACTATAACAATCCTTATTGACTGTTTGGCTTATCTTAGGCTCATCTTGTGTAAATATTCAACAAATATTATACTCTATCTGATTTAATTTGTTTGTCTAGTTTAGACTTGACACGAAGTTTAAGAAAGTAAAGAAAACTTTTAAATCTTATGGTCTTAAATTAAAGATATGTTGAATGTACCAAAATGCCCTTTAATTTTATGGTCTTAAACATGTCACGTAAAAAGTTGGTTTTGAAGGGTTGCCAAAAAGGGAAAAAAGACTTTTTTTTTTTTAAATGACTAAAAACGAAACTAAAACAAACAAATTGAAGCGGAGAGAATACAAAATACAAAAAGTAATGTACAAACATGCCTTGAGAAAACTTGAGAGAATTAATTTACAGCTTACTATTGTTTGGGTTAGAAAAGACTTGAAGATATTGGGGGCTACATAGTATATCAACTTAAATGTTTCAATTGTTAGCCTCTAATCTTTGAAAAATGTGAAGCCTATTATAACCGTGGGATAATTTGTTGCTAGTTTCAAACAAACTGACATCGTATTGCCATCAAGTTTACGAGATCTTGGAAAACTCTTTTATATAGTCTTCCAAGTGTTCTTGCTAGAAAGTTGGGAAATCAGCAGGTCATCGAATATTATCATAGACTTGGTAATGTTGATGCCTTCATGGGCATGGTTACCGTCGAATTAGAAGTGTACGCGGACCCTTCATCCACTGGTATAATCTAGCTGGAATTAGTATGACATAGAAAATAAATATTACAATTTTATCTTTAGATAAAAAAGTTTAAAAGAATTAATCTAATCTTAAAGGGCATAAAAGTCGTTTAATATTTGAAGGATATTTTGGTCAACCAACATTTATATTCACACTTTTATTATATCCGATTTTCATTAAATCATCAATTTCATGCAAAACACATAACAAAATAAGATTAATCGCCTCAGCTTTCACTGCAAAAAGATGTCACCTACTCTGCAACAATCAATGAATATTTGGAGGAATCCCACAACATGTATAAAAAATGACTGTATCTTTAATTTCTTTTAGCTGTTAGATAGTCCTATTTAAAAAAAATGATAGGAAAATATGCAAATTACCCTAAAAGGACCCGTTAATCAGTCTTGACTTTCTTGTATAGTATTGATGAAAAAATAACGATGAAACTCTTACTGTAATATATAAAGTAGTAGACATTTCATACCGTTCTTGTTGTATTTACTTATTTCTGTCCAAGAAGAATTGGAATTATGTTATTAGTCTTGTCTTCCAAAACCATTTAGAATTATATCCTAAAAGAATTTTATGTCCAATAATCTAGTTATATCCAACTTTAAATTACTTCATGAATGGAATATATAGCTTTAGGCATAAAAGTTGTTTAATATTTGAAAGATATTTGAGTCAACAATCATATATATTTGGGCTTTTATGTGATAAACCCGAAATTAAATGTCTACTAATGAAATTTACGCATCTGTCATCTATGACTGAAGTGCCTGTAAATTGTATTATTTTTATATTAAGCTAAGTACTTGAATAGAACAACAAATAAGAAATTCATTTGTTATCTATAAATGTAAATGGAAACAACTGTTTTATCAAATATTAATGTATTCTAATTTAGTAATATCTATTAATTATTAGTTAATAGAAATCATAACCTAAATATTGATTAAATCTTCGAGATTATACTTTTATCCAATATTTACTATACTCGTCGTCTTGAAATAAATATTTTACTTTAGTATACTATTCTTGTTATATTTTTTAGCATCAAGCATATGAGGTAATCTAGAACCACTTACCTATTAAAATATAGTCTAATAATTGGAAAAATAGAATCAAAATCATTCCTCAAATTTAGGTTCACTGCTACCCTAATCCTTTCTTAAAAACACATGTTTTAGTTGGTTTTTTGCTGTCCGCACGATATTCGGTTCCTCGATTATGGGGATTCAATTTTTTTGTTAATTCATGTAGGAAAAAATATGCCTATGTATTTCTATAAAAGAAGTCATTGTTCCACATTATCTATCATAAACTTTTTAGGGAGAGAAATTTCTCAATGAGAAGTAGTGTATGATGCCCATTCTGTGAATACAAAAGTCGAATAACAAGAAAAAAGAGATATATTAGATGCTTTATCTACGAACGTGCGCTTGCATGTTATTCCCTGTCATTATCACAATTTTTTTTTGGATAATATTACTTTTAATTACATTACAACTTCCGTTAATATATAAAATCAACCCACTACTGATTCCTATTAATTTGTCCATCTTTTGTTTAGATTTCAAGATGATAACAACGTTATCTCTGTTCTTGATAGTGTAGATATTTCATGTTCTCATAATTCTATTAGTTTTACGTTTTACCCAAAAAAGTATCTTCTGAGGTTGACGTGAAAGCTGATTTAGTAGTTTCTTGACATCTAGAAGTGAAAGAATCTTAAAATCATGTATGTTTTGCATGTTATTATACAATTTACTAAGTAAATTTACCAAGAATATAAAATAAAATTAAAGTATAGGTGTTGGAGGGTAGTTCATTCTTCAGGATGTGGTGATTAGTGAGAGTCGATTTTGTAATTATCCCTCCCCCTAACACAAATAACTAAATAAAAGTAAACAGTGATTTATGCCTAGTTATTTGACAAATATTATAAACTTTGATCTATTTTATTGAATCAAAAAATTCATACAATTCTATGTGATTAAACAAAATAACATAGCGCTCTAAATCAGGTGTTTATTAGTTATTTTCTTCGATATAGTGTCATCAAAAACATGGTTATCCAAAGATTAAATATAAAGAACATCCAATTTATTTTATACTTTGTAATTATTAGGCACCAAAGTATGTTAACTATTAATTTAATGAAAGATTTAAATTTCTGTTGCTTTTGGAACATCCTATATAGCATAGGAATGTTATCTGTTGTTTATTTAGTGTAGATATTTAGGATTATAGTTTCACAATTATAGTGAAATAACAATTCTTTACTGAAAATTAAAGTCCATGATATTTAGTAAAAACTAATATGATAGTTTTTCAGCTGGGTTCGAAGTCCTAAATAGTATGGACAAAAGTTAATATTACAATTTTATCCAATTTGATATTATTTTCTAGAAAAAAATTTAATTTAAAAGGATAAAAATCGTTCAATATTTAAAGGATATTTTGGTCAACTAATATTTATATTTATGCTTTTAAAATAGATATATAGAATTATAGATATAGATATAGATAATGTTTCATTCATGGCTCAATTAAAAAGATAGTTCATGAAAAGATACACAACAGAAGGCATTTCACTCATTAAAAGTTATTTCTCACACGTGATATATATTCGAAAGAACATTGATGATGTACAGTAAATCAGTTATATGAAAAAAATTGACAAATCGGTTCACCAAATTTTTACCAACTGTAATGCTTCCAGAAAAAAATATATACACGATTAAAGATGGTTTTTTATACCCCACGAAGTTAGCGAGACATCATCACAAATTTTGAGGAATTGTCACCACTTTTATAAAATTTTAATCGCATGTGCTTCCTTTTTCTTCTTTTTTTGGTTCCAAAAAGAGCCATGTTGTTTGAAGTCTCGATGAGAACAGTTTGAGCCAGTGGTCTTTTGATAAAAGGTAAAATAATAATTCTGTTTGATAGACACATTTGAGGACGAGTTCAGGGGTTCAATAGGAACAACATTTAGTTAAGGTGTCAAAATAGAAAAAAAAAAGACAAATTTAGGAGGCCACATATGCATTAAGTTGTTTTACCTTATGTTTTTTTATCAAATAACTAGTCAAGGGTAGACAATACAAAAGATATAAATTTAGAGATCTAATAATAGGATCATGTATAATTTAGGTGTGTAAGTGACGATTTCATCAAAATTTTGATTGTTTCTATGCTTTATCCCTAGTTTAATATGTTATAACATATTATTTATCATAAATTATCATTAAATGTTATTAAATAAATTTATATATAATTATATTTTAAGTAACATAATTATGTACACACATTTTATACTGTTAATATATTAAACTTAAACTCTGAAAACAAATGACACACTTTTGAATTTGAAATTCTTCTAAATTTAATTTTTACTTTATTCTTAATAATATTAATCTCTCCGTCTCAATTTAAGTGTCTTACTTTTCTTTTCATTTTTTTTTTATATTTAGTAAGTTTTCCAATCACAAGGTAAGTTTAGGACCTCAAGATTTAAAAGACTACATGCATCTTTTATTTAAGTCTTTAAGATCACAAATTTCAAAAATCTCCCTTTATTTCTTAAACTCAGTGTCCAGTCAAAACTAATGGCTCATTTGGCCATGAAATTTTATCAATTGTTTTTTGGAAAATGTTTTCACGTTATTTGAAAATCAATGTTTGGCTATGAAAATTCCATATAAAACTTGAAGTTGTAATTGGAATTTGAAAAATACCAAAAAAGTTTGTTTTCATTTTTTTTTTTTACTTTCAATATATTCAGACAACCAATTATTATTTACAAAAACTATATTAAGGACCTGTTTGGCCATATGAATTATTCATTTTTTTCGGGAGTTTTTTTTCACTTTTTTCAAATATTAGTATTTGGCTATGAAAATTTCAAATACAACTTGAAGTTGTATTTCAAATTTGAAAAACAATAAAAACTTCTTTTTCACAATTAAAACAAGTACATTTCAATAAAAAAACACTATGTGCAAAAACTATAGCCAAACATAACTCCAACTCCAACTCCAAAATTCCAAAAATAATAATAGTTTTTTTCTTATTTCTATGGCCAAACGCCTACTAAGCAAACACAACTCCATCTCTTCAACTCCAACTCTAAAATACCAAATAAAGTGAAAAATATTTGATTTTCGTGGCCGAACGCATGCTAAACTCTTTAGAGACGGGGGATCGGAGCACTATTATAAATAAAAAATATTAGTAAGTTATATTATAATCAAACTAACGAAATATAACTATATATAAAAAAAACAATATTAGAAAATAGAAAGGAAAATGAGTAGCTCTTTCTTTGAAGTCTGAAAGGAAATCAGTTAATTGAAAGGCAATACCGTGTTTAATTCGATCATAAAACGCATAGCTTGCTTCATACGTCTCATACGCAACTTATGTTCAAATTTTGGTAATACTGCTTTCAGATTTATCCATTTTTCATTCACTTGTTCACTTCTAAATCGAATGATCGCGTTTCCTTGTTGAATTTTTCATCTTATTCTAAGTTATACATGTAATATAAGCTATGTCCTCTTTTAATTTTCGCTAATAGATATCTGCAGTTTTTCCTTTTTATTTTTTATTATTATTGTTATTTGTGCTAATTCTTAGTTAATTTTGAAGAATCTGCAATTAATATTTTAGTGACTATTAAATACTCTATGTTTGGAATTCCCTTATGCTATTCCATTTTGTGTTGTACTATCACTATCCACCATAGGTGGGTCCAGGCAGAGCCGAATCCAGGATTTAAATTCTGTAGGTTCCACATTTTTTAAAGTTTTTTAGCATTGAACTGATTGTGTTTTTTTCAAAAAATTATGAGTTATTATATACTATTTGTTGCAATTTGTGTTTCGTGTCGAAATTATTGGGTTCAGATGAACGCGATGTTAGAAGGCTGCATCCACCTCTGGATCCAGGATTTAGATTAGGTTGTTTGAGTAGAGAGAGTAGATTCTGAGATGTATATCTAACTCTATCGGTACTTTTTTTTCATACACACAAATAGTTGGACCCTAACCCTTTGTTAGATTCACCATTGATATACATGTAATTTCATTTGGCAGTGTGATTATAGCATAGCTTGTTTATATGTATAGAATGCTATTGTGGCATGTTGTACCGTTAAGTAGAATATACAAAACTAACTTCTAATCTGAGCTATCTTTAAGACTTTGGCACACATATCTCAATCAATCAATCAATCACTTATGCCCCTCAATCCCAAATTAGTTGGTGTCAAATATATGAGTTGTACCTATTCCACTTTATGCTTTAACACTACATATATCGTTAAAATTTTCTTTCGTGCAGGGGTGCCGAAGAGCAACAGGCTCAGCCAAATCCTCAAGAAGCTAATAATGCTTCATGGTATTCGTCTTCTGTAGTCAGTTCACCCAGCTCTTCCCGACCTGCAACCCCTAGTTCAAGCTCTTCTAACAGCTTGAATGTTCAGAGTCCGACAAACAGGCCGAGCTCTTTGTCCCATGTTTCTCCTGCAGAGGCTGCTGGTATCATTGCTGCTTTAAAAAATAAGAGGTAAATTTTAGTTGATATATGCCAGAACTTACACCTCTAAAGAAATGTATTATTAGTTACATTGCAGTTATTGTAGTCTTTGTTTCGACCAGAATTAGATTCTGAACTTGCTGGATTCCCTCTACTTTTTCCTATCCGGTTATCATGAGTGGTTTCATGTCACCATCTACGATGAGATTCAATATAGTTTTATGTTTTTGATACATTAATGTACATAAATCTCCTGAAAAGTCTATAATCTATATAATGGCTGGTAGGAAACTACCAATGAATTATAATCAAGATATAAGTTTTATATCTGAAATAGATCCTTGTGGTTCGGTTCATAGTCAGAAGTATCTTTCTGGTACATGAAAGAGCATATATATTTTCTTTTTGATCGTTGGTATCCAACAAAGCATTTAAAGGCACCCTTTAAGGTACCGTTTGCGCATGTCTTGAGAAAGACAAATAAGTTATATCTGTAAATATGGTTTGGACTCTATGAAGTATCTTCTGCCAGCAAATGCTTCATGACTTGATTATCTGTTTTTTTGTGCTTCGGATTGGAAAAAAGAAATAGAAGTATAGGTACTTCTTCTGGTGATTAAACAATTAAGTGAAGAGCTTAGCTGTTTTCTTCATTCTTCTTTTTGCAGTTTTATGTTTCTGATTTTCAAATATGCATTCCTGTTATTTATTCAGTGTTGATGAGCTAAAGAAGCTTCTTTCTGACAAGGATGCTTATCGCAACTTCTTACTTTCACTTGAGGCTGTCAAGACTCAGAATAATGTAAGTAATAATTTACTTATTTCGTTGTGCTCGGTCCATCTTGCTATTCCTTGTTTCCTTTTATAGTCAAGCATACACCATGGATCTGATTTATTCTCATTTTCTTCAAATATGATATTGTGCTCCACCAAATTATGCATGTAGCAACTTGAATCAATGACCAAGTGAGGTTCAGTTTCTGGTAGTAAGGAATCAATTTACAGATGGCGTATAACTGAATTTAGCTGTTCTGTTTGTGTGAGATTATGCTTTCATGATGGCTTAATGTATTGAATCTATTCAAGCGGCTTATAATCTCATGAGACTTATGCATAACAATGCACATCGTTGCTTTTTGATAATCTCGCCTCAGGCAAATCAAACATCATAATACTTGCATTTTTGGAGTTGGATGACCTTTTTCTTGCTTCCTTTCTTCCTTACAAAATGAACTTGGATAAACTTTCTAACTCCTGTATGCTCTTCTCTTCTTCTTGGGCAATGTATGTGACAAATTGTGTATCCTTATTCTTATGCATAACGCAAGGTATTTTCAACGTGGGAATACAACTTTTGTCAGTTATAGTCACCTTGATGTAATGTTTTGTTGTAACATGTTAAATTCTGTGAAAGCATCTTACTCTTGCTGTTTTCCCCATATTTGATCAGGTCAGGGATGAACTTCGGAATGAAACTCTGCAGCTTGCTAGTAAGTTATGGTTTGCTTATTGCCTTATTATAGGTAATGATTTATCAACTAGTATCTGCAGATAGATTTTGAATGAACTACTTACGCAGGGAAGAATTTAGAAAAAGAACCCCAGATAAGGGAGCTTAGGAATCAGGTCAGATACTTCACATTGCTTCTAGGGCATTGACTTTTTTTAAAAAGTACTCTTTAGCATTTCAGCATCAAAGCACTGACTTAGGATCAATTTCTGTGTACCCTCCTTTATTGTTATTCACAGTGCAGAATCATCCGCACATCTGAACTGGCCGCTGCTCAAGAAAAAGTGCATGAGCTGGAAAGGAGAAAAGAACAGCTTCTAAAGTTGTACTCTCCTGTATCACTTCTCCATCAGCTACAAGGTAAATAATGGAAGCACAAAAACTCGTATAGTTTTTCCTTTCTTTTGATTCATTTTTTAATTCTTTTTACATGGGTAAAATAATTGAAGTACAATTAGAGATTACTATGAAAATAAGATACTTCTAAGCGTACTTGCATCAAGACGCTCTAACTTGAACAAGTTGAACTAAGGGCCCAGTAGGAGTCGAGTCACCACTTAAATTATTTATGTCAAAAGAAACTTTTCAGGTCTAGACATAGTAAGAGCTTGCCATAGAGATTGCTTCGTTGTCTTGGTCATGGTGCATAATGGATCTGATGTTAGTGCAGTGTCTATGCCAAGCTCTTACTCTGTCATGAATGCATAATTACAGCTTTTCATAATGCTTGCCTTTTATAGTGCAATCTACATTGGTTTCCTCTTGATCTACTTGACAAATATGCGTATTTTCCTCAGAAGTTCTTGAAAAACATTAGTTTCTTTCAAGCACTTTCCACCATGCTCGACTATTCAATTTCTGTTTTGGATTAGTATGCTCTACACCAGTTTCATTATGTCCCAATGAAAAAGTTCCATCCGTATGAATGCTTTCATCAGACTGTGTACAAGTGTTCTTCTTGCTATGTTAAGAGTGAACCTCAACTCTATCCACCCTTAATCAAGGAGCTCAGTGCAGAAATTCCATGCAATGAGGCAATTATATGTAATTAGGAAATTTCAACTTAACGATTTGTGCTCAATTTAGTTTCCCATTGTTATGTTGGGATTGGGGGGGGGGGGGGGGGGGGGGGGGCGGAATTTGAAGTGTTTACCATATGCGGCTTTGTACAACAGAACCTAAATGATTATGTGATAACTATGAATTGTACTAATTAAGGAACTTTGGTAACGACATTTTTAGTTTTGTAAAAGTTGTGATTATTTACCATTTTTGAGATACCAAATTGAAGTTGCCCTAGAATATTGAACGGACGGTTAAAGCATTGATTTCTTCTAGCTTATGGATTAGATAACTGAAATAATCAGACTTGCCGGAAAAAGAATAACAGTTTATTGACATGATGTTGCTATTGATACAGATGCCATGAAGAAAACGGAGGAGGAATCTGAAGCCCTTCTTGGCCAGCTCCTTGATCGAGAAATTGATCTTACAACATTTGTGCAGAAGTCCAAAAAACTGACATCCAGTTACCACAAACGTTCCCTCACACATCTTGCTGCTAAGGCATCTTTAGCTGCTTGAATGGTGCTTGATTGATGTACAAACATTATAATTTTGGCTGCTTGTTGCCGAGACCGTTCGTGTAAATATTCTTCAGGTGTGATTTCGGGATCAATTTCAGACTGACTGCAACTCTTTGTGAGGGACGTATCGAATTAAATGTTGTAGAAATATCAGTCACACTTGCAATCCTTCCACTACAGTATAGTCATGCTTTCATATGCCCGATGTTTACTCATGCCTCATTTGGTGTTATAATTCATGTACTAGAAAAAGGAAAATATATGGTTTAGTGTTTGCTACTCAGTTTAGAGGCGTGACATTCTGTCTTACAATTGCATTTTAACCATAGCCTTTCAATCATAGTTAATTACACGTTTTGATTCTTATGGAGGTAACTACTGAAGGTGCAAAGCCTTTTCATTTTACCAGCTCTACCAGTGGATAATATGTGCATTATTGAGAAATCCTAGGAATTCTCATTAGCTATTTCCCTTTATTTGAATCCATTTTTATTCCCAGTAAGTTCAAGTGCTCTGACAGTAGATGTTCAAACAATTCTGTTGATTACACACCTCTAAACTCATTTAGAAAATTTGCTAACAGACACATATAAGCGTACCATCATTACTACTTTTATCCCAACTGGTTCGCATTGCCCATATACTTTATTTTCATTTTCTGTAGTTTTTGGAAAACCTTAAATAGATCTTGAAAGATTACAGGTCGTTCAAGATACTGATTTCATTTGATTTTAAGTCTTATCTTATTTACGTGTGATTCATTTGATTTTAAGTCTATCTGATCTTTTTCCACCACCTTATATAATCATGGTGCACATATAAAGTTGTGATAGGGTCTTTACATAGCTTTGCCATGGCTACACAACTATATTGCCTGATAGTGATCACTTCTACTCACCTAATCTATTTTAACATGCATATTTCTGCAGTGAATCTATCTTAACATCTACATTATTGTTTACAGTCAATTTTGTGGATTTGTTGGGACCTTTAAAACGCAACTTTGCCCTCATATAATGCTGTTGCAATCACAGCTATTTTATTAGAACTCGTGTTTCATTATCCACTTCAGGCTTGAGAACATTCCTCTTAGCATATCTCACCTCACACATCAAGTTTGCAAAACCAAATAAGATACTAATCACTATATGTGCTTCTCTTTATAAAATTCTTAACCAAACAATATGACTTTTTATCTTCACAGAAAAATCCTGCTACTCCCTCCCCATACTTCCTTCTATCACTGATCAACAACCAAAAGTTCATCTCTGACCCAACACTACTCCAAAAATATAGCACTTAATAAATTGATGAAAAGGAGAAAACATGCTGACAGTCTCAACAAGCTCAGTTTGGAAATTTATTGATCAATCTATGAAAGCTGGTATAAAAAGCTTTTTATCTTTCACGTATTCATCCTTTAATTTTGTGATTGTTGAGATACATTACGGGGTTTCTCATTGTAGTAGTATAAAAAAAGAATGATTATCCCATTACAAAGCTCAGTGTTAAAGAAGAGTTCGAATAGCAGGACAAGGATCTCAAACAACGCGGCACTGCACAGCAGCAATGAGACATAACAGATATACCTTTGCTATTTTCGAACTTGCGGGTGTGTTGGAGTGGAGATACAACAGAAATGTTATTAAACCTTGAACAAACTTATATTAAGCCAAAGACACTGCAGTGGCTACACCAGAAAGCCAAAAAACTGAGAAACGCAAATTCCCAAAACACTGGACTAGGAACTACAAAGAAGAAAACAAGAAGCAAGAACACAAGAGACCACCCTCGTATATAGAAATTTCCACTTTCACGTGATAAACTATACCAGCAACGAGACCCGGAGAACGTTCAGCTCCCTGTACTTTCTTCTTTCAATCTATTCATTTCCTTCTCCCAATTGAGTCCTAACATTTGGCGGCCAAAGGGCACGATAAGGTTATACCGGAAAACCTGTAGTCAAAGCCCATATTTTAGTTCTTCATGTATCATGGATCTAATTTACAATGCTAAATCTCAATACTGTGCTCGATCTCAATAATTCTAACGTGTGCCAGCTGAACATATTTCCAGACCAATTTGAAAAACATTTCCTCCAAAAACCAACACAAGTTGGTTTTCAGAAACAAAACCATGACAAAGAACAGCCAAAGGACCAGCTATTGGCTAAAAACAAAGGGCCACTGTCAGTAGTTACCAAACATTTCCTCCAAAAACCAACACAAGTTGGTTTTCAGAAACAAAACCATGACAAAGAACAGCCAAAGGACCAGCTATTGGCTAAAAACAAAGGGGCACTGTCAGTAGTTACCAAACAATTGTTTTTGCCTTCAAAATCCTTTCTCCTTTTTCCTATTCGAATGAAAAAGTTTAGAAACAAATAAAGATGTCTAGACAGTACTGATCTATTCAGTTTCACCTATATCAAAGTGACTAATAAAGTTTTAGGCTTTAGTGTACGACTGATTTGCAAACCCAATTATTCCCAAGCTAAATCCAAATTAGTACATTGTTCTCCAAAAATCAAACCCAAAATATTTAGAAATCCCTCAACCAAAATCAAAACCATATTGTTCCCAACCAAAAATTTATAAAGAAATAGCTGCAGAGAGTTCTTTTTCTAAAAGCATGGCTGTTGTGAATCTTTTAAGAGCTTAGTCATTCAAAGCTTTCAAAGTTTTCATACTAGTCGCCTAGTTCAACCATCTCACATAGCAGAGCATAAAACCTGAAATAGCATCAAATACGGAAAATCCAGGTCCATGTATGTGCACGCAGAAAATAAAGAATATTACTTTAACAATAATAACTATGGCGTAAAGCAGTAGCAGTTCACCATACACGGAACAGCGGGAAAAAGACAACCTAATAGGTAATTGGAAAGTAAATCAGTTCCTCACTCTGCTCACCTTGTTATTGATATCCCGGATCTGCAGCTTTAAAGACTCGGATGCCTCGATCCATTCAGAATCACCGACAGAGCCACTGCGTGTCCATGCCTTTTTAAGTGCTGACCTCCACTCAGCTACTTTGTTTCTTATCTCTTTGTTCAATTCAACCCACTCAGGTGCACATCTATTTCTGGAGAGAATCCGATACAAGGTATCTTCAGCTGGATCAGCATGAGGATTAGTACTGAGGTCCAAGGGTTTTCCCTTCCCTGGCAAGTTCTCAAATTGCCCTTCTTCCATGGAATGCCATATTCGTTGTTCAACAACATTGATAATGTCAGTTTCTGACCTGATCATATTCCATACAAGATTAAAAGCCAGCATTCCATTACGAAATTTGCAAAAACACTAAGATTGTTTTCTTAATATCCAGGATAAATCAGAATCCTACTATTCATCATTGGTCCAGCCAAACCCAGCAATAGTAACTAAGTGAAAGCTATAGAATTATGCAACACATTTCATGAATTCAAAGAACATTTTTCTGACATAATGCAGCCTGCCCTAAACTATAGCTCATTGCAAAACCAGAGTAAGATACCCATTCTTCTGACACCAAGCTGCATATGGTAAACACTTCTTCAGATTTATGACAATCTGGATTCATGTCACAACCTAGGTCTTTTGTGATTCGGAAACACCAAGCTAGGAGCCCTGTAGCAGCAATGCATATCAGCGCAGCAATAACAATTCGATGCATTATGTATTTATTCAAACACCAACTCCAAAAGTTGGTCCCTTTGGTTATGGAAGATATGCAATAAATTTTCTAGGACACTCAAGATATTAGTATTACACTCAAAGAGTCTTAGCAATCTCACTTTAAACATAGATTACTTTACTGGAACAAGTTCACAACTCATTATCCAATAAAGAACGCAGTTTGCTAGAGATAGGCCTCCTAACCGTACCGTCTATCAAACGAAAAATATAAAAATTTCTCAAGTCATGTATAAACCGAAATTTTCCATATCGTAAATTACTAACAAAAAAATATTGGCATTACAGTTTCATCATGTTGAGATGAATTAGGAACATGAACATTCTGAATACATTATGAACTAAGCATTGCTAGGAATATGTGATCTATCGAGCCAAGTACTTAATCATAGCAATAGTAAATTTTTGTACTAGTTTGAGCAATTGATTTGTAAACAATAACACATTATATCATTATTCTCAAATAATAGGTGGAAGAGGATTTTAATTACGACACAAACGAGTTGTACTGTACAACAATCTTCAGCTTGAGCTACCTTAGATTATCTAAGTTAGATACACACACACACACACATCTTCCACCGACCTCACTAACTTTTCTAACTAACATGCTTACTGTGTGTAACATCTCTATTACAAAACTGACCACTAATTGTATAACTGACGATTGCAGAACTAGCCAAAT
This sequence comes from Lycium barbarum, assembly GCF_019175385.1. Classification (NCBI taxonomy): domain Eukaryota; kingdom Viridiplantae; phylum Streptophyta; class Magnoliopsida; order Solanales; family Solanaceae; genus Lycium; species Lycium barbarum. The sequence goes on along the minus strand of NC_083344.1, from coordinate 119,403,057 downwards.
TTTACCGTCTCCAATATATTTCTAGGTAGAAAGAATATGTGAGGATGTGAGAAATGACCTAACGGCGTCACGTTGACCACGAAGTTCAGGAGGAAGGTTACGGTCATTGACGGCGTCAATAACACCAGAGAGACGATCACTCATTTTCTTATTATTACTCTTAGGAAACTGACTCTCTGGAGGAGTAGTAGAAGAAGCCCATCGTCGCTTGAATACGCCATGGCTGATAGTTTCAATCCAGGCCGTCCATTTATGTGTGGCGGACGACGATAAAGGTCCGATCGACCTCGTAAAGCGAGCTGCCATGGCTGTGAGAGGGGGGATTGTGTGGCCTCTATTGGGCTTGGGCTTAACGGGTCCTCTTGATTTTGGCCAATGCGCACGATTGTCCCCATTTTGGGGTGGTGTTTAATTTGGTATTTACTTTTTGTACTTCGCCTAAAAAAGTAGCCGGGAATATTTTGAGATTCTGGATTTTCGCAAAAGTTATATCTTTAAGGCATAATTTAGACAAAGTTTATGCCTTATAAGGCATATAAGGCAGAAGCATAATTAAATTTTATCTTATAAGGCATAATTTGACTTAAGGTATAATTAAATTTTGACTTGTAAGGTAAAACTTTCGCGAAATCTGATCTTAGATTGTTTTTGACAATCTTATTTGGGTTCTATGCCGCCGACTCAAAGTTGTTTCTTTTGTTATACGTGGCCTACTGTGGATCATTACTGAAGCTCAGTTTTAATTGGACCTCTTCCTGATCCAATTTTTGCCTGCTAAAATGCAAAAACACTTGTAATGATGCCTTGCAATATATCTACGTAACACCCTATAAAGCTAAGTTATTTTTCTTTTGGCTGAATTCATAGATGGCCCTTAAACTTTCCAACATATTTCAATTAAATACTTGAACTAAGACTTGTTTCAATTGAACACATTAACACATAAAAAAACATTTCAATTACACATTTTCGATTCAAATATTTTAAAAACTTTTATAAATATTCTCAAACATCTATTAGATAGTTAAGTTAACCACATAAAATATATTATCTCACATTAGCCTTAACTGAAATAGGCCTGAGGTTTTACGACTTATTCAGGCAAATGCACATAATCAAAGGAGGTGACATATTTTAGGTGTTTAACTTATATGCATAATGGACGCTTGTGAATACGCACAAAAGTTTTTTCTAAATTTGAATCGAAAGTGCTAATAGAAACACTTTACTATGTGTTCAGGTGCTCAATTGAAACAACCTTTAGTTCGAATGTCTAAATGAAACTTGGTGACAAGTTTAGGGGTTATCAATGTATTATGCTTTTTCTTTCTGTTCTTCTTTCTTTTTTGGTACACGTGTCATGTGTGACTTGGTGAATTCATGTTGAACTAATAGAGATAAAAGGAGTGGAGCTTTGTTCACCAGTTGTGATTGATCAGAAGAAAACACCTGAAGCTTCGCCCAATATGATGTTCTCTTTCATCGTGTGAGCTTTCTCAAGGTGCATGACTAATTTAAAAAAAAAAAAATAGTTTCAGCTCGAGTAAAAATGAAACTGTTGAGCACAGTTGTGTTCCTTATTCTATCCATTTTTACTAATAATACGAGAACAAAATAAAAGAATCTTTGCTTAACCAAACTAATGTTATAGGAAAGTAGAGTTGGAGCTTTATCTTTTATGGTTGGACACCACTTATTTTCTCCTTCCATTGGTGGAAAATTTTTCAAAGCCAAAGACGAAAGATTTTGACTGTCTTATTTACTTCTTCGCCTTGGCCTAGCCTAACGTCTCTCTCAATCAGTCATCCTAAAGTTGTCATCACAAAAAGAAGAACACAAAAGTTATAACGTATACGTAAAATGTACAAGTGAAGGCTACTACATTGCACTTTACGTCACACAATTAATTACTATGTCGAAAGATTTTTTTTTTTGCCACAATTTTCTAAAATACTTTTTAACTATTATGAATTAAATTTGTAACTTATAAGTAGTACTTTTATATATGTAAATTTTATTTAAAAAGACTTAAACATTTTATGTTCGAATTTACACCGAGAATTAAATAATTTGATCCTCCTATGTCGAATTATGTCACATCAAGTGAAACGGAGGGAGTAATAATTAGTAAAGTACTCAAAGCTCAAGGATGTGATATAGTGATGAATAAAGTGGGTTGTGAATCATGACGTCTCGGGTTCAAATTCCACCAAAAGTACTAGTCAATTTTATTTTTTATGAGACGTTGAAATACTATGGAATTAGGGTTGAATTAGTCAAGACACACGCAACTGACTTTACCATAACAAGTAAAAAAAATAGTAATGGAAATTGAACATTTGAAGGACAGGTTGCCATCAAAGTTACACTTACAAGCCCCAACTAACCCCAATAAAAGTGGCCAACACTAGCCAATAGCTTCCAACCGTAAACACATGATATCCGCAAATTGAAAGATAGAACCTATAGTTTCCAAAACAAAGCAGCAAAGTGTAGAAACCATGGAGAATGCAAATGGGGAAACTAGCAACAACAACAACAATAATGCAAGGTTAGCTATAATGGAATTAGCTAACATGATAAGCGTACCTATGTCCCTTAATGCCGTTGTTAAACTCAAGGTTGCTGATGCTATTTGGCAAGGTGCATCAAACATCCCACTCTCTCCCGCTGAAATTCTCGCGAAAATCCGCCCCCCTGAAGGGGGCAGAGACGCTGACAACCTTCAGCGAATTCTACGCATGCTCACGAGCTATGGTGTGTTCGAGGAGCACGTAGTTGATGATGGCTCTCAAAGAAGGTATTTTTAACCTTTTTTGCAGGCTAACACTAATTTATCATAGAATTAAGCATTTTGTTTTGGATGACGTTTTATGAGAGGCAAATTTAAGATTTAAAATGAGTAGGGATGGTTTTGCTTTTCACATATGTCAATTTTTATTTTTTGATCGAACTTCTTGTGTCTGTTCTAGATCCGCCACGGTTGATTCTACTCTCTTCTCTTCCAATTGCTTGGGAAAATTCCTAATATCTTAAATGATGGAGCAAATATGAGTGTTAAAGGCAGATATCGCTAAGGACAGGTCAAATTCACAAGATGTGTGTCGGGAGTATTAACCAAGAACCTAAGAATATTTTTATACACGATCAATTTTAAGTGATTTAATTGTATAAAATACACCGTTAACGTTAAACTCACATCTAATTAAGCTACCAAAACAACATTTCCGCTCTAGGCGACTTTGGTTTAACTAGTCAGAGCC
>NC_083344.1:118440282-118457782 GCF_019175385.1 Lycium barbarum | reverse complement strand
TCCACTCTTTTTCGCGTAAAGCCAACTTTTCCCAAAAGTCACCGAAACTAACCCCGAACACCTCGGAAAGCATGTCAACGATCCCCTCAGGTCAAAAGTGAGATGACAAAGATAGGGAAAGGGTCAAAAGTGCCGAAAAGACTATAACGGTCAAGCAGGTCCTTGCACTCAATCGGCCCGCTGGTAGTGTCGGAGCTCATGACGAACACCGGGGAGTATATTTTGTAAATGCCCAAACTGTAATAAAATGCTCTCGGGCATGTGGTCCTTGACGATGTCTAGATATATCAATGGACACCGCGACCTCCACATGGCTAGACCAGCCCTGCAAAAAGCAGGCAACCCATCCAAACTAGCAACGTACGGCGTCCATATAAATAGTTGCATAAAACATAGATACAAATTAGTGATCACTAAGTAGAAAAGACGGTTAATTAAATTAATAGTGTAAAGTTAAATAGTTTTACCGCATCGTCCGTCATCTGATCAAGCTGGTCCCGGAATAGAAGAATATTATGGTGCATATTCACATCCCGATCAAACCTGCCGTCCACCTCCTTGTGTAGGGCATGTCAATACCGAGGTGAATCCTAGGTACGGACTGAAAAGGCAGCATCCTATCCCACGCCCATAACTGAAAGCGATATTAGAAAATATAATTTTTTAGTCATCGTTTCAAGAGGTTTGTTTACATTAAAGGAACGCACACTTAAAATATTACCTGGAGAAGAGCAAAAAATTCACACATCGCTGATATGGCCAATAGACGCTCAGTACAGACATCGGTAGATGTACGCCAAAACAACATCGCCCTAGCTCTAGTCTCCCAAGAAGTTCAGATGCTCCAAGAAGATCAAATATCTTAAGCAGACATAAGCAGCCGATGTGTTCGGGAATAGGATGGCCCTGAACATACTGAGCAGATACAAACGGGCATGATGATCAACAACGTCCTGAAGAGTGTCGTCGTCAATAGGAGGATCTGCGAGCAAATAAGTGTAGAATGCACCAATCTGCACCCGACTTAATCCTGAGATCTGGATCGCGACACCAGGCATGAAGTGGGTGAGCTTAATCAACTCTGAGACCCATGTCCTCCCAGGAATAGGCTCGTACTGACTATATAATGGCTTTCCATATACCTGCAATCCAAACAAGGCCTCTACATCCTGAAGTGTAATCGTGGCCTTACCAGTGCGTAGATGGAATGTATGTTTCTCCGGCCTCAACCGCCCAACCATTGACGTAATGAGCGCTCAATCATGTTGTACCCGACCAACGAACACGCAACGATAGATACCACCCGAAATAATAACTCTAAGACACGGGGGGTGGGGACGCCTGCGTAAAAGAGTCCATGCTCTCTGCAGTCTACGCGACGGAACCTAATCGCTATCCCTATAACACCAGTCCATAATAACTCTGACCTATGATTTTCTTGCAAAGAAAGTACTAATCTATCATCGGGCCTCGGGTGAACATTTGGATCCATGAAAGTGTTGTGTCTGTAGAAACTAAATATTCATTATTCTTGAATTTAAAGTGAAATTATATTAACTACTTAATCATTTGTAGGGAATATGTGAATTATGTTGTATTATATTTTGTAAATAATTATATCAAATTATAATTATTCTCTTAACTACAATTAAAGAAATAACGAACTAATTTATTTAACAATTAACATGGGATAAATAAATAATTAACATGGAATAAATAATTTCACAAATAAATAAACTCACATTGCCATAATTAACAAATAATGGGAGATTACTATATTTTCTCTAATGAGATTACGATATTTTCTTTAATTAAAATATTAATAAAGAATTAACAAACTAACAATTCATAATCAGCAATTAACAACTAATAAATTAATAATGACATAATTAACAAATAATAGTAACAACAACAACGACATACCTAGTGAATCCCATAACATGGTGTCTGAGGAGCGTAGAGTGTACGCAGACCTTACCCCCACCTTAGGCAGGGAGGCTGTTTCCGGAAGACCCTCGGCTCAAGAAAAAGCACAGGAAAGGTCAGATACGTGCAAACAAATCAAAGAAATTATGAAAATGAAAACAATACAAGTAAATAAGCCATTATAGACCAACAGTTACTCGCATAAATCAAGAGACAAGAAACTATAGAGCAATATAACTACTCGTAAGAAAGGATAAATGCGACTACCTACTAGCCTTCTACCCTATATGAGTCCTTCATACCACCCTCCTATCTAAGGTCATGTCCTCGGTAAGCACGAAATACGCCATGTCCTGTCTAATCACCTTCCCCCAATACTTCTTCAGCCTACCTCTACCTCTTCTGAAACCGTCGCTAACCAGCCTCTCGCATCTCCGCACTAGGGCATTTGCATCTCTTCGCATCACATGCCCAAACTATCGCAGCCTTGCTTCCTGCATCTTATCTTCCACTGAGGCTACTCCAACCTTGTCTCAGATGAATTCATTCCTAAACTTATCACTCCTAGTGTGCCCATACATCCATCGCAGCATTCTTATTTCCGCCACTTTCATTTTCTGAACATGAGATTTCTTAAATGGCCAACACTCCGCTCCATACATCATAGTTGTTCTAACCACCACTCTGTAGAACTTTCCTTTAAGTTTTGGTGGCACCTTCTTATCACACAACAATCCCAAGATACTTAAAACTATCTTTCTTCTATATGACATGGGTGCTAAGCTTCACTTTCACGTCAGCCTCATGCACTATGTCACTGAACTTGCACTCCAAGTACTCTGTCTTGGTCCTACACAATTTGAACCCTTTAGACTCCAGAGTTAGCATTAACCCCGCTGCGAGACTCGTCAGTCAGGACTATGTCATCCGCAAATAACATACACCATGGCAACTCACCTTGAGTTTTCTGCATCAATCCATCCATCACTAAGGAAAATAAAAATGGGCTAAAAGTTGATCCCTGGTGCAACCCCATTACCACTAAAAAGTGATCTGAATCTTCTCCCATAGTCCTTACCCTAGTCTTAGGCTCATCATACATGTCCTTGATTGCCCTAATATATACCATAGGTACAACTCTAGCCTCCAAGCATATCTATAGAACATCTCTAGACACTTTGTCGTATTCCTTTTCTAGGTCAATGAATACCATGTGCAAGTCCCTCTTCCTCTTCTAATACTTCTCCTCCAGTATCCATACAAGATTAATAGAGTTTGTAGTTGGGCGCTCCGACATGAATCCGAACTAGTTCTCTGAGATATACAAGCCTCTCCTCACCCTGATCTTCACCACCCTTTCCCACACTTTCAAAGTGTGGCTTAGCAACTTGATTTCTCTGTAGTTGTTGCAACTTTGAATGTCGCTCTTGTTCTTGTACAATGGAATCACTGTACTGCATCGCCATTCTTCGGACATCTTAGCTTTCTTAAGGATGACATTAAATAACCAAGTCGACCACTCCAAACTCACCCTACCTGCAGTCTTCCAAAATTCTCCAAGAACCTCATCGGGCCTGGTCGCTCTTCCCCTACTCATCCTACGAACAGCACCCTTAACTTCCTCAACCTTTATACTCCTATAATATCCAAAATCACGACACCTGTCGGAGCACTCCAAATCTCCCAACACAATATCTCTGTCCCCTTCGTCGTTCAAGGTTTATAGAAGTATGACTGTCATCTCCGTCTAATGAGAGCGTCCTCCACCAATACCCTGTCATCCTCATCCTTGATTCACTTCACCTGATCCAGGTCACGCGTCCTCCTCTCCCTTGCTTTGGCTAGTCGGTACAACTTCCTATACCCGCTTTTGTCCTCTAGTTCTGCATATAGGCGTTCAAAAGATGTTGTCTTGCCACCGTAACCGCTAACTTTGCCTCCTTCCTCGCCATCTTATAAAATTCTCTATTTGTTCGCTTCTCCTTATCATCCTTGTTATCTACTAACTTCACATACGCTACCTTATTTGCTTCCACCTTCTCTTGAACTTCTCCATTCCACTATCAGTCCCCTTGGTGCCGACCACAGCTACCCTTCGAGACCCCCAGCACCTCTCTAGCTGTTTCTCTAATGCAACTGATTTCTCTATCCCACATGTCGGTCGCATCCCCACTACTCTCCCAGGCTCCCATAGCCCTCAACTTCTCCCCAATCTCCAGGGGACCCGTCATGATCAAATTCCCCCATTTAATCCTAGGCCTGCCATCCACGACCCTCTTTCTCTTTCTCATCTTGATTTCTAAATCCATCACAAAGAGCTTATGTTGGGTCGTTAGATTCTCACTCGGAATCACCTTTTCAGTCTTTACAAAGACCTTTATCATCTTTCCTAAGGAGTAAAAATTCTATTTGCATCTTAGCCACCGAATTATGAAAGGTTACCAAGTGCTCCTCCTTTTTTGGAAAACTCGAATTCACTATCACCAGTCTAAATGCTTGTGCTAAATCAACAGTGCAACTCCTCCTCCATTCCTGTCCCCGAAACCACAAGTCATATCCCCCCGAAATTAACCCAATGTGCCTATTGAAATCTCCTTTGATGAATATCTTCTCAGTGGGCGGTATACCTCCCATCATCTCGTCCAAATCCTCCCCAAAACGACTTTTCTCCTCTTCGCCCAAGCCTGCTTGCTGCGCGTGAACACTAATAATGTGCAAAATAAACCCTCCAACGACCAGCTTAATCGTCATCAACCTATCACTGACTCTCTTAAACCCTACCACCTGGTCTCTTAAGTCATTATCTACTAAAATGCCTACCCCATTCCTATCTGTCGACCTACCTGAGAATCATAACTTATACCCATCCACATCTTTAGCCCTGGATCCTACCCATTTAGTCTCCTAGACACAAGCTATATTATTCCTCCTCTTCTTAAGAATCTTAACTAGTTCGATGGGCTTCCCCATTAGAGTCTCAATATTCCAAGTCCCTACTCACCCACCTACCCTTCCCTTCCCAACCCTCAGCCCCGTCCGAGAACATGACCCTAGTCCACCATCGTCTACCAAAGCCAGTAAAGCAAATATAAACTACTAAAACAGGTCGGAATCAATACTAAAATACAAGTTAATAATAATCTAGATGAAAGTGTAACTACTACGACAAGAACGATACAAGTAATGCAAGAATGTAAATTAGCTGCAAGGATATAAAAAAACAGAGGTGCCATTTCCAGTTAGACAAAGCGTGCTCACGCCGGAATCACTGTTCACGCTGGAATCATTGCTCACGCTGGAATCACTGTTTTCATTTATTCTCTCTCTCTCTCTCTCTCTCTCTCTCTCTCCCTCCCTCTCTCTCCCTCTATCCAAGAAAACCCAACAGTCTTCTTCCCATCAACAGTCTACTATTATTAATCTACAAATAATAGTAGATTACTATATTTTTTCTAATTAAACAAGTCATAAACAATTAATAAATTAACAATTCATACTCAATTAAACAATAAACAATTCATAATCAAGTAACAAATAATTAATTAACAAAAAACAAAAGCAGTAGCAAAGCTATTGCAAGCGATCAACGGGCAAAAAAATAGAAATTTACGACTATGAAACGTTAAACATGCTTAGGATATAATGTATTTAACAAAATAAAAAAAAAACTGATAGTGTAATACCTTGATTGAAGCTTGTTGTAGGGTTGTTTTAATCGAGTTGTACGAAAAAATTCAACCTTTGAATCTTGATTCTTGACTTGAATGTATCAAGAATCTAAACTTTTCAGACCAAATTTGAATAGAGACTGACGTTTTTGGAAGTGGGCCCGAGGTTTTTTCGACCTTTAATGGAGGTTTTTTGTTTTTTAAGAGTGGTTGGGGGGACCAGTGATGGAATCTGACGGGTTTTATAGCGCAGTATTTTACTGTGCTAAAGAAGAGAGGGGATATCCTTTAGCGCAGCAAAATATTGCGTTAAAGGATTTAACCGTGCCGTTACGGTTAGGTCCTTTAACGCAGTATTTTGTTGCGTTAACGGTACTCTTGTGCCGCTCTTTTTCAATTTATGATTACATATCTAATTAACAAAAAAACAAATAATTTCTTGGCCGGAATATCTTTTTGCTATTCCAGAAAAAAAATATTATTAATGTTAATTGGTTATATAATTTCAAATTAAAATATTTTTCTATACATGAATCTGCTTAAATTCTTCCACTTCTCCAATTGCCAATAAGTGTATGTTTAAAATATGGTCAATAAAATAGTTAGCTCTCTATATACATTGCTTCATTTTATTATGTTGGCTATATAGGAACGTATACCTTATAGAAACTCAAATTTCTCAATTTTTCATCAAAATAGCAGCATTAAGCATTAGTTATCAATTTGAAAAGTAAAGCAAGCAATCTGTGTTTTTTTTTTTTTTTTTTTGTCAATGTATGTAGATTGAACCCATAATATATTTATTCTTTTTATTAAATTTTAATTCGGAAAAGTTTAAAATTAAATCAAACTCATATTAATTCATATTCTTAAATTAAATTTTAAGGGTCTATAATGATACAAAGTTCACTTATATTCTCTATTTAAAAAATTACTATATTTAAAATTTCAGTGAATACTCTTAATGCACCTTAATTGCAATTCAGGTAGCAAAAATAGAAAAATTAGTTTGACGTCACGCTAATTTACTTAGGCGTTTAGACATGCGATTTGAAATTATGATTTGAAACCATAAGATGAAATCAGCGTTTGGACATGAATTTCATCTCATGGCTTCAAATCATGGTTTCAAAAAAATTAAATATAAAACTTGACCTATAAATTTATATTTTATAAAAAAGACCCATAATTTGGTAAATATTTTTAGCAATTACCCCATAATTAATTACCAACCTCATTAACTTCCACCAACCATTATTTATGTCTCCTATGTGGGAGAATTCTATTAAAGAGTAGTTGCATTACTATTCATGTTAAATTTTTATTTTTATTGAACTAAATTTCATTAATTGATGTTGTATTTTTTAGAAAGGCCTTCTGACAACGTATTAATTTTGAATGAACTATAACTTGCTCATTTGGTAAGATTGTATAAAATTGAAAATAGTTTGATATTTTTCACAACTTATAAGCTTTTTATGTCTATAAGAGAAATTATAATTTAAAATATTTAAATTATATATTTAAATATAATTTTAAATCATAATTTAAAATTATGATTTTAAATCATGTCCCGGCTCTCGAGAAAAAAGAAATTGAATTGGCCTTGGATGCTAATTTTACCACTTACATATTTGTCTGGTCAGAAAAGGCAAAAGCTTGTATGAAACCTTCATAAGGCAAACAACAAAACAGGGCCCACAATTTTAGAAAGCTACACGTAGTACACAAACGTGGCAATAAGTGAATTCAAAATCTTGCATTGATAGTCACGTGTGATTGCAGTAGTTAGGGATACTATAAAAATTAAATCATTGCCTGGTTTTTTAGGAAATTTAATGTTCTCACTGAACGATGTACATCAATTCTGAGCTGGATTTTTCGTCAACTGACCAAATTGCCCTTGGTCGTCCTAGTGGCTGAGGTTTTGATCCAAGCATGTTATTGCACAAGAACTTCGGGTAAACTATAATCTCTATATATCTCATACATTTGTTTTTGTGTTGAATACATAGAAAGAATTAGTTGGATCCTTATCAGACGATGGCATTGCTATCAGCGGTGGAAAAAATTTCGATGATGTATTTAAGATTTCAAATTTGAGTGTATTTTTTTTATTTCAGATCTCAGTGTATTTCAATTTATTCGTTATTTTTTTAATGTAAAATAAAGTATTTCTTTATGTATTTTTCACTTGTATTTCGAAAAAGATTTTGTATATAAATAAATACAGTGAATTTGAATACAACTGAATATCCCTCTATTTGTTTGCACTTATATAGTTTGAATACAATTGAATTAAAATACAATAAGTTGAATACAGTATAAAAGTAGTTACGAATGAATACATCTGAATTGAATACAACAAAATATAGTGAATTGGAATACATGTTATTATAGCTGTAAAATATAATTAGCAAAAGTATAAATATATCAAAAAATATAATCATTTGTGTAAGTTGCTCTTTTTTTAAAATATATATTGGTCGTTGGATTTTTAAGTTGAGATATTTAAAAAATTCAAACTGATAACCAATCCAAAAAAAAAAAACGTGTCTGATGTCCTTTGATTAAAATATTTACAAACTCCCCACCACCACAAAAAAAAAAATCTAAAGATCCGAGTCCTCATATATGTATTTATTTATTGTTATTTAAGTTATTAAATGTACATAAAGAGCAAAGAAAATTAATTTCAGAATATCACATGATATAGGACAAAAAGAGTTGATCACCTACTTTGTCTTGGGTAGAGCCGTAGAGCATTACATTTCTTACCGCCACATTTTATTTATTGATTTTATAACCATTAACAGGTTCAAAAGCAATATGCAGAAAACGTAATTTGTGAAACAATCAACCTTAAAATAAAGGGAAAAAGGTAAAAAAAAAAAATACCTTCTATTTTAAAAAAAGGGCTAAAAATATTCTCTGTTATAAATTTGGATAAAAAATACCTCTCCGGTTATTAAAATTTTCAAAAATATATCTTTGTCTTAACCGAAATCTCCAATTCTCCCAAAATAACTTTATTTCATTTTTAAATCCGTTTCATTTAAACCCGATCCAATTACATAAAAAACTCATATGCGATCAACTTATTCCCGATCCTACATTTGAGCCACTAGGCACAAGAACGGGTAACTCATATGAGTTTATTGTTTAGTTGGGTCTCGTTTAAATGGAACAAGTTTAAAAATGAAATTGGATTATTTTAGGGAATTCCGTCAAGACAAAAGTATATTTGAAAACTTTTATGACAGAAAAGATATTTTTAACCCAAATTTATAATGAGAGATATTTTTAACCCTTTTCCGAAATAGTGGGGTACGACCCTTTTTCCATTTAATAAAAATTTAGTTAAAGCAAAAAGATAAACATTGTTTGTAACAAGATAAATATCATACTTAGTATATACTAGACAATTTAAGCCCATGCTCACACGGGCCCAATATAACTAATTATAAACTTTAGATCAATTACATATTGTGCAAAAGAAGTTTTTATTGTTATTGTGCCTTTTTGAGGAGTATTAAAAAGAAAAAAATGAAGATATTGATTTTTTATTTTATTTTTTAAAATAGCATGAACAGAGTAGCTATTTTGACCAGCAATTTGATGGTCATAACCAAAACTTTTGAATAACTAAAGTAACTTAATCCTTCAATTTTGTCAAGAATTGTTAGAATCAAGTATGATAACAATTTATTTTTTGTAAGACGCTCAAATTTAACTTCAGGCTGTTCCTTATCGTTATGTAATCACATAAATTCATGAGAATGAATTTTCTTTTGTGTGTCATTGTCATGAAAGCCATTCATTTCAATTTCTCGCTCACACGTTGAATTAATAACTAAGAGGTGCATTTTTTTATCAAATGAAGCTAAGCATGTAATTTGTCTTAACTAATATCAGATTTTTTTTTAGCATAATACAATATTTGTTTCTATCTTTGACGGAAAATGATACAAAGCACTGCTGTAGTCACATTGAGGGTGATTAGCCGAATAACTTTTATTGCAGAACATATACAAAATTATACTATTTATATAGGCAAACAATTTTTTTATATATATTTATTAAAGCTTGAATACCCTTAAAAAAAATCTAACTTCGCCACTGTATTACATAGTTAATAGGCCCTTATATCATTTTTATCAATGTAATAAACATTCTACATACACAAACCATCAACACATTTTCTTTGAGATTTTCATTTTAAATTCATTTACTGAAGTTTTTTATGTTTCCAATTTACGATTACATATCAAATTAACAAAAAATAAATAATTTCTTGGCCGGAATATATTTTTGCTATTCCAGAAAAAAAAATCTTATTAATGTTAATTGGTTATATAGTCTCAAATTAAACTATTTTTCTATATATGAATTTGCTTAAATTCTTTCACTTCTCAATTGCCAATAAGTGTATGTTTAAAACATGGTCAATAAATAGTTAGCTCTCTATATTCATTGCTTCATTTTATTACGTCGGCTATTTATGAACGTAAAGCTTGTAGAAACTCAAATTTCTCAATTTTTCATGAAAATAGCAGCATTAAGCATTAGTTAACAATTTGAAAAGTAAAGCAAGCAATCTGTGATTTTCTTTTGTCAATGTATGTAGATTGAACCCAAAACATATTTATTCTTTTTATCAAATTTTAATTCAGTAAAGTTTAAAATTAAATCAAACTCATATCAATTCATATTCTTAAATTAAATTTTAAGGGTCTATAATCAGGGGCGGAGCCAAGTGATGGTCAGGGTGTTCACCCGAACCTCCCTCGGCGAAAATTTTTCATATATATATGCAAGGTTAATTTTTTTTTATGTATAAATAGTAGATGTTGAACTCCTTGGCTTCCTGATTTCTTACTCTTTTATATTTTTGAACTGTTGGAGAAAAATCATGACTCCTCTTCTGTCTATAATGATACAAAGTTCACATATATTCTCTATTTAAAAAATTAAAATATTTAAAATTTCAGTGAATACTCTTAAATGAATTAATTTCATTTGAAGTAGCAAAAATCGAAAAAAAAAATTAGTTTATGTCACGCTAATTTAAGAGAAAAAGAAATTCAATTTGCCTTGTATGCTAATTTTACCACTTACATATTTGACTGGTCCAGAAAAAAAGGAAAAAAACTTGTCTGAAACCTTCACAAAGCAAAGAAAAAACAGGGCCCGCAATTTTAGAAATCTACACATAGTACACACACGTGACAATAAGTGAATTCAAAATCTTGCATTGATAGTCACATGTGATTGCAGTAGCTAGGGATACTATTAAAATTAAATCGTTGTCTGGTTTTTTAGAAATTCAATGTTCTCACCGCATAATATACATCAATTCTGAGCTGGGATGTTTTGTCAACTGATCAAATTGCCCTTGATCGTCCTAGCTCTTCACTCTTCTATAGAGTAGAAAATGGCATTCCATAACCATATCATAACATCTTAAAAACATTCTAAATAGATATTTGGACACACAATTTTATCTCAAATTTCATCACATGAGATGAAATTTCAAATCATTCAAAAAGACATGATTTGAGATTTGAAATCATAATTTTAAAAAATATAAATATAAAATTTGACTCAAACGTTTATATTTATAAAAAAAGGCTCATAAGCTTGTAGATATATTTATCAATCATGTTTACCATGTGAGAAAATTATATTTAAAGAGTAATTACATTACTATTCATGTTAAATTTTCTTTTTTATTAAAATATTTAATCAATTAATGTTGTATTTTTTAGAAAGGTATTCTAATAGCGTATTAATTTCATTATGAACTATGATTTACTTATTTGATAAGATTGTATAAGAATTGAGAAAATTTTGATAATTTTCACAACTTATGAGATTTTTATATTTATAAAAAAATAGCAATTTAAAAAATTCAAATTACATATCCAAATATGACTTCATCACATGATTCGAAACGGTTCCTAAATATTACTAAGTAATCGATGTATCATAATTAAAAAAAACTCATTTAACTATTAAGTTAATCAGCCTTTTCTCATTATTATAAACTCTTCCTTGATATTATTAGTTGGTGCGATTATCATTATAACAATTATAGAGTTTATCAGAGATAGATCCACATCTTATAAGAATAAAACATGACCAATTCCATTTGATTCCTTTTGTTTCTTTTCTTTCATTTTTCCTCTTCACCTCAACTTCTGTGGAAGTCCTCCCAAGTCCCACCCTCCCTCACCCACTTTAGCCATCCCATCGCCGCCACTGCATCACCACAGCACAACAGAAAAGTTACCAAATCACCATCAAATAATTAATATCAGCATCAAATCAAATCTAAAATTTAAATCAGCATCTATGCAATTTCTGACCCCCAAATTAATATCCCTTAACCTCACCATTTTCAACTTCCATTTTGCAGAAGGGAAAAAATTCAATGAACCCAACTAAAAAAGAAAACAGAATAAGACAGAAACCAAAAGTATTATTTTTCAAAACCGGCCAGAATTGAAAGAACCACCATTAAATTATCAATCACAAATAGCACTAACCATCACCAAATTAACCTTTAAAAATTAAAAATCACCTTCAAACCACCATTCCATCTCCACGATTTACCTCAAACTCCATAAAAAAAAAAATCAAAAGCAAAAAAAAGACAGAGAATAAGGATGAATCGGAAAAATCTATAGAAGAACGAACTTGAAGAAACAGAGGGAAAAAAAAAGAAAAAGAAGAAAAAGGGTAACCAATTGGGTCTTCTTGGTGAAAAAGGTAAGGAAAAAGAAAATATTAAATAAAATAAATAAAGCAAAAGGAAAGATATTTTTAATGAAACCATGTTAAAATGAATAAAAAAAAAGAAAAAATTCAAATATGTCATCGGACTATTGCAAATGATTTATTTATATCACTCATCAATAGTTTAGCTCATTTATGCTATTGAAATATAAAAAATGACTCATTTATACCACTCATCAGTAATTTAGCTCATTTATGTCATCACCTGTTACTAAAATAACTCATTTATGCCAATTTTTATTAGTGCAGATTTTATAATACCAACAATGATAAGTGACCTTTAATTAGAGATTTACATAGTTTAATTAAATCAATCCAATTTTAAATTTCAAATTAATAAAAAATTCGACTCATACACCCTACCCACGTACAATCATAATCTAATTGGAGGCTACATGTCATATCTAGTATTGTAAAATTGGATTAATGAAAGCTGACATAGATGAGTTATTTTGGTTACGGGCGATGTCATAAATGAGTCAAAGTATTGATGAATGACATAAATGAGTCATTTCTGATAGTTCGATGGTATAAATACGTTAAACTATTGATAATTGACATGAATAAGTAATTTTCAATAGTTTAATAACATATTTAAACTTTTTTTTAACAAAAAAAGTATTTTTTTTCTTATCTCACGCACTATTAGAGAGTGAAAGGACTCATAAGGGGTGATAAATCTACTTTGAACAAGAATAAGGGAGTGTTAGGTGTCTTTTGAAAAATGTGTTATAGTTGAGGTAGGTAACGATGTATTTCCTAAAAAAAAAAAAAAAAAAAAAAAAAAAAGTGACTCGTGTTGACAACTCATCAAGCTTATCTTCAACATTATTAGTGTACTATGGCTGCTCATGAGAAAAACAACTCACTCATGCATGTAATTGAGGCAAAAACTTTCCTATAAATAACCCTCTATAACAAAATGAAATCAAACACATCACAAAACAACTTGGTTTGCTTAAGTTAATTCTTCAAAGCAATTAGAAATTTAGCCAGCAAATACTAATGGAGAAGTTAGCTCTCGTGGTTGCTTTCTTGCTTCTTGCATCACGTTAGTCCTATTTCCCTTTCTCATAAATCCCCACATTTACTTTTATATGTACTTTTTATTCACATTTATGCCTATTTATTAACACAAAATTTAATGTAAATTTATTCTATGAACAGTCTTTCAACCTCTCACTGCTCGAAATTTGGAAGTCGATGTCTTTCAGCTTGATGTGGCTCAGTCTGGTTGCCCAGGTTTGATTTTTACTCTTTCATATATATATGCATTTTACTAATTTCTAATTATATGTAAATTATAGGAGTGACAAAGGACCAATGGCCAGAGCTTCTTGGTGTGCCAGCTGTCCTTGCGAAGCAAATTATTCAGAAGGAAAATCCAAAACTAACTAATGTTCCAAATGTACTGAATGGTTCTCCAGTGACATTAGATTTTAGATGTGATCGAGTTCGTCTCTTTGTTAATGTGTTGGACATTGTTGTGCAAACTCCTCGAGTTACTTAAGGGGGAAAAATTACTCGCATCGAGTGTTTAAGTATGTCAAACTAGTTAGCCCCATGAAAATAACTTTGGAGGTGTATGGTTAATGTCTCCATGTATTACACCATTTGGTGATAAATAAGTGTGGCTTTTTGTATATTACTATCATCCTCTCCGTTCTGTTTATAATTGTTAACCATTGCATTTTTATTGTGTTTCAACCATTACCTTTGAAAATAAAGATGCAGGTGGAGTGACCTAAAAAAGGATTCTAAAAAATAGAACTCTTGGTTGTCCAAACACCTTACCCAATTCCCTTTTTATGCATTACAATTTACAAGGAAAAGACTCTCTATGAATCGCAAATTAAAGACACCACCGTCAAATACTCTCTCAGTTCACTTTTATTTATCTAATATTTTAAAAATATATTTTTACTTTTACTTATCATTTTTAGTTATTCAAAAAAACACAATTTTTTTTTTGTTTTACTTATAATATTAAATAATTATTTTAATTTATTTTTTAAATTTGATAAAAATATGCACCAATTAATATGAATATATTAATAAATTATATATTTTATTTATTATAATTTAAATAACGTGAAAATTTTAAAAATAGACAAATAAAAATAAACGGATGGAGTAGTCAACAAACTACGACTACAGGACTCGCAAGACCTGTTCTGTTACAATCCCCAAGATTAACTTGTATCTAGAGCATAACTTTAGGAATATGCTCAAAACATCATAAATGCAAAGGACGAACAAAAACAATAAAATAATGCCCACACGTAAGCCTGTCAACAGGTCTGAATCGGTAATCGAACTCGGAACTCGTAATTGGAATCGGTGCACCGGTTTACCGGTCACGGTCTATTAGGTTTCTATACCGGGCTGGTTTTTAAAAAATGTGACCGATTAATCGATCATTTTTTTAATATTGTTGCAGTACACTGAACTATTGGCCAACGGTCCATTTTATAAAAATGGCCATTGCAACGGCTACAAACGGCCATTTTGGCCTCCCTTTGGTCCCCAACCCCCCAAACTTTTTTTATACACTTTAACTCATCTCTCACCCTTATATAAACCATTCTCCATTTCATTTTCATCAACGTCAGTTCACTATTCTCTTTCTCTCAATTATAGTTATTTTGCAACAATAAGCCACTTTAAATTTCTCTCAATTAAATACTATAAAGCTTTATTCTAGTTACAATTTTATATTTTGAAATTATATATAAAAAAAATTATTGGTGGAATTGGTGATTTTGCAACAATCCGAAGAAGCTTCAAAGCTTTGGTGAGTTTGCAATTCTAGTCGTCTTCACTTTGGTGGAAATTAGTTTGACAATTTGGTACCTTCGTTCCAACTCTGTCGTTATTTTTTCGCAATTTATTTTCTTGTGATTTATTTACTTGTGGTTTAAATTATTACTATTTAATAATGTCGAAAAGAGTGAGACATGATGGCGGTAGTAGTGGTAGTGGTAGGGATGGGTTTATGGAGAAAACATTTGTGAACGAAATACCTAATTTAGATATTAATATTGGTGAAATACTTAATTTAGGTATTAATATTGTATAATTCACTTTTAGATCATGAGATAATGCAACACTATCCCGTCACTTTCAATGAAATTGATGATGATGATGAAACACAAGCTCCCGAAAATCTCATAGGAAATACACATCCTGCACAATCACATACACAAGACAAACCGCAATAAACTCGTAAGCCAACCGCTAGAATTTGAAAATTTATGACAATTAGCTATATGTAATATATGTGCAAAAGAATTTGTTTACAGGCAACAAGCTAGTAAGGATGATGAAATGTGTTCACTAACCCGCCATATGAGAGTTAGACATAAGGATGTTTGGGGAGAGAAAATGGGTTCAAATGTGGAGGGTATTCAACAAACAATAGACCCACGAAATGGTAAAATTGATAGCAATGACAAGAAAAAAGATCATATAGAAATAACTAAAATGGTTACTTTGAATGCTCTACCATTTCTTTCCTTCGGATTTGGGTTTTGTTCTTACATTCAACATTGTTATAATCTGTTGTTTGAGGGTATTCTTAGAAGTACTTGTAGATCGGATATTATTGATTTATATAAAAAAAAATATAGATTTTATTTGCTCCATGTATTTAATTCTTTAAATTGTAGTATTTCTCTTACCGCCGATATTGGTCTTAGTCTTCACAAGTTAGATTTTTTTGCTATTACATGTCATTGGGTTGATGATAATTGGGTGGAAAAAAAAATAATTATAGCTTTTTTAACATTTACATTATGTTACAATAAGTATATGATTATAGGATTCCCATATAACAAGTTCACAGTCATTTTAATACGGAAAGTGATGAGTGGATAAATAATAATGATTGAGAAGATGTTAAGGAATGTATTGAACTTTTATAAAAAATTTATAATGCAACTCTTACTTTTCTAGACAATTTTATCCCACAGTAACCGGAATTTTAACCTACTTAACGCAAATAGCTAGAGTTTTATATGAGTATAAAGATAAATCCGGTTATCAAGCGGCTATATTTTCTATGACAACAAAATTTAAGAAGTATTTTTTTCATCCCAACTTTATTTATATTGGTTTCTCTTTTAAATTCTTGTTTTAAAATATTTTATACTAGAGGACTGGTTGGTCAAATTTATAAATATTTAGAAATTTCCGAGGGAGTTAGACCATCTTTACTTGACGCCGAGCTCACGGTTGATGCCGATTTAGAAAAGTTTTTACTCATTATTCTACTTTTGAAGAAAGTGCTACACCCGTTGCTCAACGTCGTACTACTTCTCAAAGTAGCAAAAAGGGCTTGCCGAATTTGTCGAATTTAAAAGTTTTACATTCACATATAACTCCTTCTCATGATGCAAATTTTGATGAATATCACCTTTATTTGATGCAGCCAAATGTGGATATCAACCAACTAGATGATTTGGACCTCTTAGCATGGTGAAAGAAATACAAGCCGAGTCATCCGATACTTTCAAGAATGGCTCGAGATATCCTTATGGTTCAAATATCAACCGTGGCTTCTGAAATGCATTTATCCAAGGAAGACAAACAAATTGAAGACTATAGATACTCATTATCCGAATTTAGCTCGCAAGTACTAGTTTGCATTCGCGATTGGATTAGATCGGAGTGACGCAACCAAAACATAGAAGCGGTGGAAGGCGAAGAGGAAGAGATTGAAGATTTGATAGCAAGTGGAGTAGACCAAATGGAAGACTTTGAAGATATCTCAATGACCAAATTTAATATTGCGGAGATTAGCGAAATGATTCACATTTTTTTATTTTATTCTGATACTATTTTTTTGCAACTCATGTATTATTTGGAAGTTAAAAACACTACAACTTGCAATAAATGTTATCCATTAATGAATAAAATATATGGCTCATTGAGCTTTCTTTTATGTACTTGTGTTCATATTCTTACTTATATTAAGTTAGGAAAATACCTAAAATATACTAAGAATATACTTATAATATATATCTGTATTGAGGGAATCGTTTTGTCTCAATCAATCAAGAATGCCTCAACTGGATAAATTCACTTATTTCACACAATTCTTCTGGTCA
>NC_083344.1:118439212-118439312 GCF_019175385.1 Lycium barbarum | reverse complement strand
TGCCGTGGACATCCTTTCTACCTAAACTAGGTTAGGATTTACCTCTCGCCCTTCTTGCAAAAGCTCTTCTTACGCTAACCCTGTTCGTGGGATCTTTTAT
>NC_083344.1:118438808-118438890 GCF_019175385.1 Lycium barbarum | reverse complement strand
TCATCGAACTAATGGACGGACCACAATGCAAGTACTAGAACTCTTGAAATAGAGGAAGGACCTACCGACCGATTTCGAGAGC
>NC_083344.1:118438509-118438684 GCF_019175385.1 Lycium barbarum | reverse complement strand
ACACCTTAGCCGGATTCAAAACCAAAAGTCATTGCGCCTTTAGCCGACTGGGGGGACTCCCTAGAAATTCCTTGTTTAGAGAAAGCTGTACAATCAATGAAAAGAGCGGGCAATACGATTACTGAGGGTGAGCAGGCTCACATTCTCGAGGAAAAGCAGATGGTGAAAGACCTGG